>NC_063008.1:639462-832661 GCF_017499595.1 Psilocybe cubensis | reverse complement strand
TCCAGTTCACCTCAAAAACTTTAATGTGCAGCGGGAGCTAGATCGTCTCGATGCAGATGATGCACAGACGTCTCCTTTTGCATCCGAAGGAGGGTGGAATACCTCTTCAGTTAATATATCTATGCCATGCGAAAATGTATCGCACATCTCTGAAGCTTCAGCACCGGTTCTTGAAGTGCCGAATGTCTATCATCGTAGTCTGGTAGAGGTGATTACCTCTGCTTTCAAGGATTCAACCTCAAAACAATTCCACTTTACCCCATTTCGACTCTTTTGGCAGCCATCGCCTGACGTAGAGCCCGAGCGAGTTATAACTGAGCTATACAACTCTGAGGCATTTCTTGGCGAGTACGAGCAAATCACTCGGAAATTGAAACCCACACCACCTGGAACAGTCCATATCGAAACATGCATTGCTGCTATGATGCTGTGGTCGGATTCAACACACCTTGCTAGCTTTGGCGATGCCTCACTATGGCCTCTGTATCTGTATTTTGGCAATCAGTCTCAATATTTTCGATCAAAACCAAACAACTTTGCAGCTCATCATGTAGCCTATATACCATCGGTAAGCATTTGATCGCCTTTTTGTTTGTTTTTTTTTACCAATTTTGTACCAATCTAAAAAGCTCCCGGATAACCTTCAAGATATATACATGGAGGCATACAATGGAGCGGCGGCCTCTGAAGAGACAATCCGTAACATGAAGCGTGATCTCATGCATGCGGTCTGGCTCCTTCTGCTAGACGGGGAATTTATGGATGCATATGAAAATGGCATACTTATCAAGTGCACTGATGGCATTACCCGCCGTGTCTTTCCTCGATTTTTTACATATTCAGCAGATTATCCTGAAAAGTGAGTCAATGTTATACCAGCCTACCAAATCAGTATATCAATTCAATTCTTTTACAGGGTCCTTTTAGCAACCATTCGATTTCTGGGCAAATCTCTGTGTACCGGATGTACGATCTATAAGAAGTTTGTTAGCGCACTCGGAACACGTGCTGATGACCAAAGACGCAACCACGAAAGAAAAGATACAAAAGAAAGACAAAGAAAGGTGGAAACCAGCCGCTCATGGATCTTTGAATATGGTGGTTCTATCAAGAGTCAAGGTGTCGAAAATGTACTTGCTGATGAGTCATATGTTCCTGCTCGAGTAAGTCTCTCTTTCTTTAAGCTGGGTCAAATCACTGACAGCACTGCTCATATATCTCGTAGAATGCATTCTCAACAAGACTGTTCGGGCTTGGATTCAATTTTTTTTCAATGTTTGTTCCGGATCTCTTGCATGAGTTTGAACTTGGCGTCTGGAAAGCAGTCTTTATACATTTGATGCGAATACTCTACTCATGTGGTGAAAATTATATTCAAAAGCTTAATAAAAGGTGGTTTAGCATTCATGATTGTGATCTTGTAACTAAATATTTGCTCAGATACCGACAAGTTCAGACATTTGGGAGATCTACCATTCGTCGATTTTCTACTAATGCCTCCGCTATGAAAAAGCTGGCCGCTCGTGATTATGAGAATCTTCTGCAGGTATTTATCACTCTGTAATTATCTATATGCCAAGTACTGATTCATGGCATAATTTTCTAGTGCTCAATGCCGGTATTTGAAGGATTACTTCCAAATCAAAAACACGATGCCATGCTTCAAGACCTTTTATTTATTCTGTGCACGTGGCATGCTTACGCAAAGCTTCGTATGCATACCATGTCAAGTCTGACAGGCCTTAAGGCAACAACACGTAGTCTTGGACAAGCACTGCGAGATTTTTCCAAGAAGCTTTGCCCAAAATATGACACAAAAGAGTTGCCAAAAGAAGAGGCTGCTCGGGCAAGACGTGCAAGAAAAAGTAAAGGAAAAGGAAAGGCGTCATCTTCAACAACAGCCAATACGGCGGCGCCTTCGGCAAAGGTTTTCAACATGTTTACCTTCAAGCTTCACCATCTGGGACACTATTTAAAGGCAATATGGCAGTATGGGCCTTCGAGCGGCTACTCAACACAGACGGTATGTCTTATTATTCATACATATTTCTGTCTGACCGTTTCAATTTTAGGGAGAGTTGGAGCACAGACGTGTCAAAAAATTCTATGCACGTACAAACAAAGGACGCAAATTTGAACATCAAATTACAAGGCATCAACGCCGTGAACGTATACTGCGACGCATTGCTAATCGAGTCAAAAATGCTGCAAGTGAATCTGCCGGCAGCCTCTCTTCCCAACAATATCAGTACAAAAGAGGTGCTACGACTCATTTGGTTCCATTTGAGGATTCCGAATCACTACAACCCATTCTGCCAGAGCTCCACCATTACATTTCAAATGGAAAGAACTCACCGATCAACATTTTTCAGTGGATATACGACAATAATGATGATGAAGCATTGACGGTCTGTCACGGTTATTCTTTTTCAAGAATATTAATGCTCATTTTTTTACAGAGATTTGTTCCTAAACTAAAAGACCATCTTCTGTCCCGCTTACTTGGCCACGATGACAACTCAGATGAATCACTCTACTACACTGATGAAGACCGGCACCACGTCCGAATTATCCATGATCGTATGTACAAACATAAACGTTGTCGTGTCAACTACACTTCCTATGACCTCCGACGTTGCCAAGACACTATGAATCCCACTTCACATGCTGACATTATGGTCTTATCGGGTAATGAGGAACTGGATGGACACCCGTTTGCCTATGCTCGTATACTCGGTGTCTATCATGTTGACATTAAGCATACCGGACCAAAATCAAGGTCAAATCTGGTACACCGCATGGACTTTCTATGGGTCCGGTGGTTTGAACTTGATTCCACATTTGTAGGAGGCTGGGAAACACGCCGTTTGCATCGTCTTCAATTTGTTGAGTCTGATTCATCGGCCGCATTCGGATTTCTGGACCCGTCTCTCATTCTACGTGGATCACATCTCATATCGGCATTTGCCCATGGCACCACAACTGCTAGACTAGGCCCATCAATTGCGCGAGTTTCTGGAGAAAAGAAGATGCAAGATAAAGACTGGAATTACTACTACGTGAATATGTAAGTTACAGTTTCATATTAATCTGATCTAAATACGATTGACATTCTTTAGGTTTGTTGATCGCGACATGTTCGTAAGGTATCTGGGTGGAGGAATCGGCCACCAGGCAACGAATGAATACACAGCTGACCTTCGGCCTAACTTTGAAGCTCGTGACCTGTTTACAGGATACAAACCAGGCGATAACCAGCTTCAAGTTGATTCAGATTCAGAAAGTGACCAGTCTGAGCTTGAGGCTATGCCATCATCGTTAAATCATGACAAGGAATATGATATTGACAATGTAGACACTGAGGATGAAGACTGGGGATATAAAAGCTCAAACAGTAGCCAGGATTCAGAAAGCGAATTGGAAGACCCGGAGGTAATTGTGGCAGAGGAGGCGGGGGCAGAAAATGAATTTGACCTTGATGATCTTGGTCCTGGAGATGGCGAGGCAGCTTGGGAATCAGATGATTATGAGGCAGAAGGGTATGCTGAGCTATAGATTCTCTTTCGTTTGCTATCTTGTATCTGTAATTTTTGTGTTTGACATCGTTGATTAAGTGTGTTGTTGTCAATGTGATTTGTATGGTGCGAGGTTCACATTCAACTGATCACACTTTACGTCTATATTATCCGGGCTATGTTAGACTCTCGTGTAAGGCATGGTTAGAGTAGAAACCATCTTATATATATACATATATATTTGAGCTTCTTTTATGACTGTATCTATCTTGGAACTTGTGCGTAAGATCACTCCATTCAAAACCTTTGATACAATCATGCCCCCAAAATGATCTATTTCTTGTATTGTGTGCTCAATATGGACGATCCTTCCAAGGTTTTCTGCAAATATTTAGACAACCATACATTCTTATGCATTCTACTAACAGTTTGACCGGTACCATGTATTATATTCAACAAGATTGTAACCAAATTTTAAAGTGTACAAAAGATTGTATAGCTCTATCCAAGACGTAACATAAATGGTATCATGTTACAATTATGCTCCAATTATTCTGGAAGAATAAATGTTAGTAGACACTGTTGACAATTCTGCAAACCGCATCGTAAAGTCCATCCAGACGCAAACAACTATCGTGGGAGTTTCCAAGCACGACATGGCATGGCATGCTTTTTGCGGTTTTGCTGATGATGGATTGCGGAGCAGTCGACCCTTCAAGAAAAGCAAAAAATTATGTTAGTTAACGTACAATGGCTCTATTCGCCGATGACGGCATTCCCATTGTCATCTCCGTGAGCTTCTTGAATCTTTCACAAAGTTTCAATTGACAAGCATTGCGGTTATGATAGGGGACTATTGAGCATTATACGTGATTCATGTAGGAAGAGATTGGACACCGACTGAGCTTTGACCGAACTATAACATTTATTGATTTTAGCATCCGATGGCTTCTGAGGCGTCGTCTTAGTTACTTTGGAGTTCCATTTGACTCTATTTGATACAATGATACATAGCCGAGTACTAAACTTGTACTACTACCAACTTAGTAACTACACAGCGATGTGAGGACCCCAAAATGAGGAACGTAATTCGTATCTGAACCTAAGTACCACGCCTATATACGACTTAAAAATATGCCAAAGAAACGCCGATCACTAGAGTTTTAAGAGAGTATGAGAAAGTTAGATAGGTTATATGTATACGCCCCATAGGTAGGCGCCACGCCTGTGTGACAGCGATACTTCAAGACTTCCGGAATCTGTGTCTATTTTTAGGCTGTTAACAATCAAAATGGAGCTTGTGATAAAAAGGCGCTCGACCACCCAGGTGAAATGACGATTTTGATTGACTTGCTGCTTAAAAAGTAAGATTAGCATATCAAAAAGGATAAAACTAAGTTGATGTGCTTTGACTGACTGAAATTTAAAGAACATGTTACAGGTATGTCCTCCTTATGAGAGCTGTAACTTGAAGCTGCTTTATTTATGCCCGGTCATTGAAGCTGAGTCAGTGGTCCTTCCGGGACGACCTCCTCCAAGTCGTCAACTAGCTGCCAATCAGTACGCAATATTATAAATCAAACCTCAAAATCACAGTTCACCACCAAGTCTTCGACACATATTAACATAGAAGTACAACAAACTGTTTTTCCGACTCCCTTGGACTTCGCAACGCCTTTGCACACATTCTTCAACGATTCTTTTTCAGTACGTAAATTTGGGGTCCATGTGGGCGCTTGGCGCCAAGTGCGTTGTAAACATCGCAGCGATTGCGCCTCCTTATTCTACCATGAAGCGTTGAATAAAAAAAACTGCAGGTTTACTTTGCTGCGCGCGCATGCGGAGGAATAGATGACGCCCCTCAAACAGCATCCAACCTGATGTTACAATCAGCAATCAATCATCGTTATCGATATGCTATATGTGGGAAGTAACATGCGACTGCCTGCATGCCCGTGTGTACCTTGATCAACATCACATCACGGACTCTGTAAGCGCAGTTGAAAAATGGAATAAAGCGGGATTTGTATATGAAAATACAATAGACACCTATTTGATATTTCCACTCTGTGGGTCCGCGGACATACATTCCTGGGAACAAGAGCCGCTCCTCCTCCTCAGCCTTCTGAGTCTGGGAGAATCTATAAATGGTGTACACGCCGACATCGACGTTCCCAGGATGCGTGGGAACAGCTGGCTCATAGTTTGGACACGCGATTTCAAAGTTCACATGGTTCCATGCATGTATGTACGCACACCCTTCGAACGGAATCAATGTCTCTGGATAAATATATACCTACATGCTTTTAATGAGCAGAGGAACCCTGCCCGAGCCGAAGGCGGCTGGGCACCGCGTGTGCTGATTTTCCGGGGCGGAACCGGATGGATGATGTTGTGTAGTGTAGTAGTGTCGGCTCAAGTCGGTGCGCATCCCAAGGAAGGTCCAAGGAGGCTTAAGGAACCAAGAGCAATTTAAGCGAGGGGAGGCACCAAGAGTTTCTATTTGGGGAAATGATGCGATGGGATTGTTAAGCCCGGAGGAGGGTGGTGGGATGGGACCTGGAGTGGTGTGCGGGGTGCGAATTTATGTGATGTGCGAGGGAAGAAAGGAGTGGTGGTGGTGTATGTGTGATTTTGTGTATGTTACCGCTTGTGGGTGGGATTGAGTGCGGTGTGTTATATCTCACTTTTGGTGACTTTCAAAACTGGTTCTTGTACCTTACACGAGTGTGCGTCCACTGTTTTTGTAGCATAGGAAAATATTCATTCAATTGGGGAGATACCGATGTCATCGGTGTGAACTTCCAGTACATGTATGATGCACTATCAAAGGCGTCGGCAGTGTCATCCAGAGAGTATATGGTGCGAGTGCATCGACCATTGCCCTCCAGGTTCCAATGTTTTCATTGAAGAGAAATGCAAATGGACCAAAATACGTGTCGTCTCGTCTCGTCTGCTCAGAATTACACGCTGTCGATGTTCAATCGCTCAAAGCTAATTAATTAAATAAGTTTAATACAACGACGATGATAGACCACCTTATCCACCCAGAACAACCGTTGATATTATTAGCGTTGGCCATCTCGTCTCACCAACAACATTATCCGTCGCTGTATCAACTATCTTTATCCTCGTGTTCATGAGTGCTCTAGTATTTAACCACTGGCTCACTGTACCGTGCCTACAGTTAAGCTTACAGTAAGAATCAAGGTTAAACATCAAGAACCAGAACCAGATATCCTACTCGCCACTGATCGCCGATCACCAGCGCTCGGCGGTAAACCCTGGCCTCAAGGGGAATTGCGTGACGTTGACGTTGAGTTTTGACTTTGACTTTGACTTTGACGGCGGCGTTGGAGGTGCCTTTGTTGGTATGCTGATGGTGGTGATGTGCTTGGGTATATTTATATACCGTATTTGTGGTAATTTGAGAATAACTTGGGATGGCTGGTCGGATGGGTGAGAGACTGTGAGTGGGAAGTGTTTACTTGGGTATATTTTAAGTTTGGTTTGTGTGTATATTTATATACTGTGATTTTGGGAACTTTGATGGAGGGGTTCGGAGTGGGATGATGGAAATGGAGGTGGAGGAATGGAACTTTAGGATGTGGTTAGGTGTTTAGATATCTTGAGTTGTGTTATTATTCGAGGATGGTGATATATTGAGGACATTGACAAATTTCACGAATTGGCGAGCTGAAGTAACGGCAAGGGTACACAGTTGGAGTTAAAAGTATTTGTGTAACATAAACCCAACCGGACACCAAGCCATTCCTTAAAGCCCATCCAAAACTTCGAAACCATGCTCGAGGAATCTATAATCGATTGATCGTCGGAGTATTGCTATTCTATGCGGTGTGCGAATCGTTTCTCATTGACTGGTGAAATGTGATTCGTGATTCGTGATTCGTGATTTGTGCAGTGATTCAGACTTTGTGAAGTGGTAAGAGGAGCCACATTCTATTTATTGAAGTGAAGTGAAGTTGTATTATATTAATTTCATTTCATTCGTACGTTTCATTCATTCATTCCATTCATTTGACTTCGAATTTGAAGTTGAGATTATCCAGCAGACTGCGAACGGTTACGACAGCGGCTGCGGCTGCGACTACGGCGATGAAATACAAAACGGATATGAACATGAAAATGAAAATAATTGGCAAAAATGGGTTAACATTCGTATCGTTCCCCACACCCCACACCCCGCATCCCGCACCCCACATTTTGCACCGGTTTAGTTTGCTGCTTTGCCTAGGTCTACGTCTAAGTCTAGTAAATCTCCGTCCATGCGTATGCGTATGCGTATGTGTATGTGGTACACTTTAACGTTAAGTGGTGATGCGTGGGAAGGCAATCAATGCTGGGAAATATCGGGAACGGCTGGGAAATATCGGGAACGGCTGGGAAATATCGGGAACGGCTGGGAAATATCGGGAACGGCTGGGAAATATCGGGAGGGATTGGATAATTAGGAACGGCTGGGAATTAATGGGTAATATTGGGATTGAATGGAAATGGCAGACGGCTGGGAACGACTGCGTATCAACCACCTGGGAAATACTGGGAGGAGAATGGGTAGGGATGACACGATTGTACGATTGTACGATTGGGCTGTGGGAATGTTATGTATGAAATTGTAGAATTTGGGATTTCGTATTTTTGGGTGTGGGGAATAAGGTGGTTATTTCGGAACTCTTTGGGTGTGATTTGGGATAAACTTTGTCAGGGAAATTATATCGTGATAATTTGGATTTGGAATGGTGGTGGTGGTGGTGGTGGGATGGTGTGTATTGGAGGATATTGAGATTGGTGAGTTGAGGGGTGGATGAAGGGATACGTGAAGGATGCACCGGGTAGATGAACACTGACACTAACGTTGATATTAATTAATAGCAATAGGAATAACACCACTAATACTAATACTAATACGAACAGCACCACTAATAGCACAATGCATAGTATTAATAGCACCAGTACAAGTAAGGAAACAATGCATGGCCTCGAGTCTCGGGACTCGGGACTCGGGACTCGGCAGCCAGCCGCACAGCTGGGAAGGCAGGCAGGCGTGTGTATATGCGTATGCCAGCGTGCGGTCACACGACCCTGAATTCTGAATTCTGAATTCTGAATACTGGACGTCTGGACCCTGGGACCCTGGGACCCTGGTGTTAGACTGCGTGTTGCAGTTAGGCTGTTGGAACACGGACTGACTGTTTTGGGAGGGTGTGAAATTTGCGCGGTGGGAGCGCGTGTATGACTGTACGTCTGCACGAGTGCGCTGAGTGCGGATGGTTGGTGGATGGTGGCGGATGGTGAGTGGTGCGTTGTGTGGTGCGTTGTGTGGTGCGTGGGTACGCTAGAATCGCTGGTGCTGTGCGCGTACCAGCGGTTCAAACGCCCACTGAGTCAGTGCTATGACGACGATCGATGCCATTTTAGGAGAGGAGAGGAGAGGCGAAGCGAGGAGATGAAATGAGAGGGTGGTGGGATGGGATGGGTATAATCGTTGTGTGTGCAAGAATCGTGATATGTTTTTTTCGGTTTCGATGTTGTACAGGGCCCAACTGCGCGCTTGTGTGTGTGTGTGTGTGTAATATGATATTAAGGGTGTTCTGACAGTTTGTGTGTGTGTAAACTTGTTGGGGATATTTATCATTCATGTGACGCGTTATATGCGATACGATACGTGATAAGTGATACGATACGTGAGACATGATAGATGTGTAATACGTGATGCGTGGTAGATGTGTGATACCTGACGTAGATGTGGATGTGGATGTGGATGTGGATGTGGATGAGGATGAGCGTTGCTGTTACGCCTCAGGTTCAGTTGGGATTGGAATTTGGTTTTAGGTGTTAAGATGGAGGTGGGATGGATGGATGGTAATCAATGTTTCATTTTACATCAATCAATGCGCAATGCGCAATGTTCACGTTCACGTTCACATTCACGTTCATATTCACATCTCACGTTCATTCATTATATGTGCATGTGTACGCGTGTGTATGGATAGGTAGATAGGTGGACGTATAAACCGTGTGTTCCACCCCTTTCCTTTCCTCTTCCGAAATCCCTCCTTCATATCGCTCCGCTCCGCTCTTCGCTCTTCGCTCTTCATCTCGTTTGGTTTGTATCAGTGATTTGGTGGTGTATTTATAACCACCACTGCGATTCTGTGGTTATGCGATTATGTGGTTATGCGATCCAGCGATACGATTTTGCGATTATACGATTACTATGCGATTATACGATTCTGCGATTTTGCGATGCGATTCTGTGGTTATGCGAAGGAGCAAAAGTACACAGGGTTCATGAACATTTACTTATTGGTGCTGGGTTTGATGCTTGATGCCGTTGGCTTAGTGGTTAGATCAGCGTCAAGTGGCAAGTGGCAAGCGGCAAGTGTATGTGCGGCGCCGTCGATGGCACCGATAGGATGGGATGGGGCACAGGCCATCTATCCATTAACCCCATCCCCATCCCCATCAGGGCGAAGTATCAAAAATCCAAAAAGGGTATAATACATACGAAAATGAAAATTCCGAATGGGGTGTGTACGAAATTTGAAATTTGAAATTGGCCGTTTGTTTCGTTTCGATTTTGTTTTGTTTGCGGAGCGGGAAGGGTGTATTATAATTTATCAGGGGTCCACCGTTGAAAACACGGCAACGTCAATTGGTGTTTGGAGGATGAGCTTGGGATAGCGCTAATGCGCAAGCCAGGGAGGAGGAGGAGGAGGAGGAGGAGGAGGAGATGCCATCACCTCGCTTCGGATTGAATTTGCTTCCTTTCCTTCCTTAGCCCTGGCCCCCTCCCTTCCTTCCTTCCTTCCTTCCTTCCTTCATTACTTCATTACTTCATTACTAAAGTTCCTTCCTTTCTTGGCTTGGCCTAGCTTCGCCCTCTTCCCACTTCCTGATTCCTGATTCCTGATTCCTATTTCCTGATCCCTATTTCCTGATCCCTATTTCCTGATCCCTATTTCCTGATTCTATTTCCTGATTCTATTTCCTGATTCCTGGGACGTGGACATGAGCATGGGAACCTTGGCATATCCCTGGACCGAAAAGGGGGTTATCCGCATTGGGGTGGGTGGTGGGATTGAATTCGAAAGGGGTTCTCACGTTCTCATATTCTCACATTCTCACATTCTCATATTCTCATATTCTCATATTCTCATATTCTCATATTCTCATATCGCGTTTTCGCATTTTCGCAGTTTCCCATATCGCATTTTCGCATTTTCGCATCCTCATTTTCGCATCGCATCCCTATTCTTCACATCACATCCCTTCACGATCGATTTTCCCATTCTCCCATTTTCCTATCCCCATTCTCCCATTTTCCTATCCCCATTTTCACATCTTCATATCCCCATTTTCACATCTTCATATCCCTAGCATGATCCCTATCCCCATCAAGAAGCTTCTCGCGGCTGCTGGATTAGGTTAGATGCGTGCGTGCGCCGTGTGTGTTGTGTTAGTGTACTGTTAATATTAGGATTAGGATTAGTGGTAGGATTAGTGGTAGTGGTAGGAGATGCGTGGCGTATTTTCGCGGGAAGAATTTAAAAAGGCTTGTGGGAGTGTGTGCGCGGGACGATGGTGCGTTGGCGTTTGGTCACGGTTGCTCAACGAAATGGAATGAAGAGGAAGAGCGAGGGACGGAAATGTAATCCTCACTCTTCACTGCGTTCGGGGGTGGGAAAGTAAGTATAGTATAGTATAGTATTTCCGGGGGCGTTGTGTGGTGTGTGTGAAGGCACATGTGGCACTACGCATCTACGCATCCAGTAAGTAAGTATAGCAAGTAGCCAAGTAGGCAAGGTATATAATATTAACAATGGTTGGGTGGCAGGTCATTGACAACGCTTTTTTTAGCTGGATGGATGTGTGAGAAAAAACCGAAGATGCGGATTGAATTGAAATGAAAGAACCGAACATTCAACATGGGCTATGGGCCATAACGGGAAAGATACAGTGCAGTGGCGCATTTCTTTCCTGGTTCAGGTTCAATTGGGCTGGAGAGGTAAAAAAAAGTCAAATCAATATATCAATATATCAATTTTGGATCGGAAAACGAACCAAACAAACGTGTTTTCCCCTTCTTTACTCAGACTGTTCGCCGAATTCGCGAAGCTTGATCGCTTGTTTACAACCTTTCCCTTTTTTCCCTTTTTTTCCCGTTTCCCTTTTGCCTTTTCCCCTTTTCCCCTTTCCGTCTCCGTGTCCCTTTTGTGTCCCTTTTCCTTTTCCCTTTTTCCTTATTCCTTTCATGCCCTCCGCTAACAAGCGTCCGCGACCCATAGAGCTCGAGCCCGACGCCAGCAACTCTCCCAGTATAGACGACAACGATGACGAGGATAGCACGAGCACGCGAAGAAGGACTAGGTCGGGTAAAACTAGAAGTACGTTTTCCTCCGTTCTCCTCGCTCCGTTCTCAATGGTGATAATTGGTTTTACTTGCAGGTGTTTTGGATAGTCATGCTAGACGGAGGGTGAAGAGGCCGAGGAAGGCGGAGAGTGTTGAGGAAGAGGAAGAAGAAGAAGAAGAGGAGGAGGAGGAGGAGAAGGATGAGCTTATGGATGATGGGGAGGAGGAGGAGGGTGTGTATCTAAGGACGCGGTTGTATGCGAGGGAAAAAGCAAAGGCGAAGGAGAAGGAAAAAGCAAAGGAAAAGGAAAAGACGAACGCGAAGGGGAAAGAAAAGGCGAAGGAGAAGGAAAAGAGTACGAGGAAGGGGTCCAAGGAAAAAGAGAAGGAGAAGGAGAAAGAGAAAGACAAGGCGACGCCCGAATTTCGAGTGATCAGGGATAGCCTTCCAGTGCCACCCCGCGCCAAAGACACCTCCACGCTCAAACCCATCCCAGACCCTCCATGGCTCTTACAAAAGCCCGCACCCGCACCCGCACCTGCACCACCGCCGGCACCCGTCCCATCCACCTCCGCATCGACATCCACGCCGACGTCCATACCCAAGCCGACGCCCATACCCAAGCCCGCACACAAACCCAAGCCCCCGTCGAAACCACCCAAACCGGCTCTGTATACCGGATCAGACGGTGACCCCGCGGACGATGGTGATACTATCATGCGCAGCGCAGCCGACGACGACGATGATGATGACAAGCCACTAGACACCCAGCTCGAGCCTGTGCACTCTCCCTCGCACCCGCGCGATCGCGAGCCAGCGTCCTCCTCCGCCGCCGCCGCTGGTGATGGTGGTGGTAATGGGGCACGCACGGCAGGGTACACCCCGCGAACATGGAACCCATCATCGTACGTGCACTCATCGCGCCCACCGTTTATCCCTCCCCCATCGCACTCGCCTGATAACCTCGCATATACGCACTCGCCGCCGTCGCCGATGAGAGTGTACCACTCGCCCTCTCCGCCGCCTCATCCCCTTCCCCAGCCGCACCCACATGCACATGCGCATGCGCTGCAGAGACGACCGAGCGGGAGTAGACACCGCGCGCCGTCGCCTGACTACGAGCGCGAGCGCGAGTATGGGTATGGATACGGCTACGACAGCGACCCTGCGAGGGATCCGCGGTACCGCGCCCCTCACCCTCACCCGCACCCGCACTCGCACTCGCAGCGGTATCGCAGCAGTAGAGAGTATGCCTCGAGCTATCCACCTCCACATGCTACATCGCGCGGTGCGCCCCCGCCTCTTCCGCCTTCCGCGTCGGCTTCGCCGTATCCACCACCTGCGCCCCCTCTGCATGCGGCTTATCCGCATCCGGGACGGTACTCGCATTCGCACCCGCGCCCGCACTCGCGCTCTGGCTCGCCACCACCACCACCTCCTCCTCCTCCAGCTGCGCATTCCAAACGCCCTCATTCACAATCGCAATCTCAATCGCATTCACACTCACAATCACAATCACATTCGCATTCGCATTCGCATTCGCATTACACCCCGCCTACACTAACACAACCGCCTATATACCACCCACGCCCCCCACCACCTCCACACGCCCTGCACTCCCCTCCCCCTCCCCCGCCGCCTCATCATCCTCATCATCATCCACTTTTGCCGGCGCAGCACTACCGCGCGGCTCCGCCTCCTTCTCATGCACATGTACCTCCGCCTCCACATGGGCATGGGCACGCGGGACCAGCGACGACGATGCCGACGCGCCAGCTACAGCCGCATGAACCGTACCCGCCTACACCGCCTCCGCCTTTGCCGGGTTCTGGTCCAGGGCCGGGGTCAGGGGCGGGGGCGGGGTCAGGGCCAGGACGCGATCGTGAGAGGGAGCATGAGAGGGAGAGGGAGCGGGAGCGCGCGCTGCAGCCTTCGTGGTCGGCGCTGGGTGATGCGCGTGTGGATCGTGATCGGGAGCGAGATCGGGAGAAGGAGCGAAATCAGGAGCGGGAAAGGGAGAGAGATAGGGAGAGACCACCACTACCACATCATTCACATTCACAACCGCCACCACAACCGCCTCACTCACAACCACAATCACAACCACCACCACCTCATTCACAACCTCAACCACAACCACAACCACAACATCGTCCCCATTCTATACAGCGGCGCCAATCCTCGCCTGGCCCACCTCCGCCTCACCCTCACCCGCATGGGCATGTGCATGGGCATCCGGCGCGGTATTACACTGCGTATCCGCCTCCGCCTCCTTCAGCACCACATTCATCAGCGCAGGCACCTCCTCCTCAAGCACATCAACCATCTACACCTCAAGCACCTCAAGCACCGCCAGCACAGTCCTCGGCGCAATCGTCCGCCCAAGCAGCAGCCCAAGCCCAAGCCCAAGCCCAAGCAGCCGCGCAGGGAGGACAACCACAGCAGCAGCAGCAGCAGCAGCAGAGACGACCAAGACGCGCGTCGTCGCCGCGGTTCATCGCTGATCAGCGGGATCGCGATCGAGAACGGGGTCAGGAAAGGGGTCAGGAGCGGGGTCAGGAGCGAGAGCGGGGTCAGGAGCGGGGTCAGGAGAGGGAGCGGGGTCAGGAAAGGGAAAGGGATGATCGGCCATCGTCGCGGACGAGAGCGCGCGCGGGTGAAGGCGAGGGCGCGGAGAAGGGGCCGGGGAAAGGACGCGAGAAAGGACGCGAGGGCGATACCGAAGACCGCGCGAATGCAGGTGCAGCTGGAGGATCGAGGAGACGAGCGGGGAGCGACTCGGCTTCAGCGAGAGCAGCGGGTGCGGGTGCTGGTGTGGGAGGTGGGTACCCTGCTGCTGCTTATCCACAACCTCAATCTCAACATCAACATTATCCGTATCCGTATCCGTACCCGTACCCGTACCCATATTACGTGGATGGGTCGGGGCATCCTCTACCACCACCACCACCTCCTCCTGGTTCGCATCCTCCTGGTGCGCATGCACCACCACCGCCTGGTCATCCAGCGCACGCGCACCCTCATCACCCACCGCCGCCGCCGCCGCCCACGTCACAGCAGCAACAACACCAAATCCGCCCATCCATCCCGCCAAGTCACGCACAGGCGCCGTACAATGCACACGCACCCGCGCATTACCCACATCCGCATCCGCAGTACCCGTATCATCCACACGAGGTGTACCCGCACCCCCATCCGCATTCGTATGCACCGCCGCCGCCAGGATATGCACATCAACCACCACCTCCTCCAGGACACGCACCACCTCCAGGACACGCACAACATCCGCCACCACCGACAAACGCACCGACACACGCGCCGCCTCCGCCGCAACCGCAACCAGCGCGCCGCATCTCAGCAGCACTCGCCGCGCTCCCCGCGTACCCCCAGACGCTCTCGCAGCCGCACCCGCCCGCGCCTGTGATGGCGGGCCCGGTGCATTTTGTGCCGAGTCGGTATTCGTATGGTGTTTTGGGTGGGGGTGCTGGGGGTGGAGGAGGTGCTGGAGGGGGAGGAGGAGGGACTGGGGCTGGAGGAGAGGGAGGAGAGGATAGGAGGGATGGGAGGGATGGAAATGGAAAAGAAGGAAATGGAAAAGAAGGAAAAGAAGGAGAGAGAGAGAGAGATAAGGACAGAGAGAGGGAAAAGCAGAGGGAGAAGGAGGAACGGAGGGAGAGAAGAGAGAGGCGCAATCCGCTCCCGCCGCCTATTACGATTTCGCTTGATGATACACCGATGTTGCATTCGCCTGCTGCGTCGGCGGAGGCGGAGGCGTCGCCTCATCCTCCTCGTTCTGCGATGTCGGTGTCTGTGTCTGCGTCGAATTCGAATGCAACTGTACCGGCGTCGACATCCACAACAACATCAACGTCGACCGCCGCACCTCCAACGACAGCGCCCGCATCATCCAACATAACCAACACAACCACCAGCACAAACACAAGCACAACCACCAACACAGCCCAGCGAAGAACATACACACCACCAATAACAGTCTCCCTCGACCCGCCCGCCTCATTCCCGCAAATCAACATTTTCGCGACGGAGCCGCTCCCTGCGGGAAAGCCTCATACGCATGCGCAGTGGTATGCGCATACGCATGAGTATACTGTGCGGCAGGGTGCGTCGGGTGCGGGTGGTGTGGGTGGTTCGGGTGCGGGTGGTCAGGGTGGTGGTGGCCAGGGTGGTGGTGGAGGAGGAGGAGGGGCAGGGGGTAGCGCGAGTGACGGCCGCGGAAGCAGAGCTAGCGAAAGACGCACCGAGAGAGCAGGCGCAGGCGCAGGTGCAAGTATGAACATGGTCGTCCCGCTCCAAGGCGAAGCGCAGCAGGTGCCGTACATGTATAGCAGCTATGCGCAACAACAGCAGGCGCAGCAGCAGGCGCAGGCGAGGGCGGGGCAGCGGGTGTTGCATGTTGGTGTGCCTGTGCAGGAGCGGGGGCAGGAGCGAGGGATGGATTCTGGAGAGAGAGAGAGGGAGAGGGAGAGAGATGCGAGGAGGGAGAGGGAGAAAGACGCGAGGCGCGAGGCGCGGAGGGAGGAGAGGAGGAGGGATATGGGTATGGGTACGGGTGTTGAGATGGATGTTGATTCTGTGGGTGGTGGTGATAGGGACAAGGGAGGTGTAAGTGCAAGTGGGAATGGGAATGGGAATGGGAAGGGTAAAGAGAAGGAGAAGGAGGGCGCGTCGACGACGAGCACGAGCACGAACACGGCGACGAACACGGCGACGAGCACGACGACGAGCAAGACTGTGACGATGACAGCCACGCGCCGGCCGTCCGTCACAGCTGACGCGCCCTCCTCTTCCTCTTCCACGAATTCTGCAGCGGTGGCGGTTGCGGCAGCCGCGCATCCAAACCCGCATTTTGGTCCGCAGCCTTATCCGTCGCCTTATGCGTACGGGTACGCGCCTCCTCCTCCTCCTCCGCCACCGCCGCCAGGAGCAGGAGGACCGGGAGGAGGTGGTGGTGGAACGGAAGGAGGAGGAGGAGGAGGTCCGGGACCGCCGCCGCCGCCGTATAGTCGTCATGCGTATGGCCATCAGCCGTATTATAGTCCGTATCCACCGCCTGCGCAACAGCAACAACAACAGCAGCAAGGGCATGAGAGGGAGAGGGAGAGGGAGGGAGGGCATAGACCGCCTCCGCCGCCGCCGCAGTATTATCCCCCTCCTCCTCCACCTCCTCATCCGCATGCGGCTCCACCACCGCATCCTCATCCTCAGCATCCTCAGTATTCACCACAGTCGCCTCACCAGCCGTACCCTCCGCCGCCGCCTCATCCTCCGCCTCATCCTCATTCGTACCCGTACGCGGTACCATCGCCCCCTCATGGTCATGGTCATGGGCAGCCTCCGGCGCACGCGCATGGGTACCCGTATTCGTATCCGTATCCGTATCCATCGCATGAAGGTCCACATTCGCATTCGCATGAACGGGATGGTTTCGATCCGCGCGAGCGCGAGCGGGATAGGGATAGGGATAGAGAAAGAGAACGAGAGCGTGATGGGGCTAGGGATAGAGAAGCTAGGGATAGGGAAAGGGAACGCGAAGGCCCCAGAGACCGCGACACACCCAGAGACAGAGAACGCGACGCACCCAGAGACAAAGACAGAGACAGAGACGCACAGATGCGCCAGCAGCTCGTGCTGTTCCAGAATGGCGCGGTGGGCCCGTTAGAGCATCAGGTGCCGCAGCCGCGGAAGCCGAGGGGTGGGAGGGGTGGGAGTGGGAGTGGAGGAGGAGGGGCGGGAGGAGGAGGGGCGGGAGAAGGGGATGGACAGAGCAGTGGTAAGGCATCAGGAGGAGGAGGAGGAGGTGGTGGTGGTGGTGGTGTTGTAACGCTGCAGCATATCCCAAAACCGATCCATCCGGACACTGTACATGCCTCGCGGAACGCGTCTGCATCCGCGTCGGCCTCACATCCTCATCCTCATCCTCACACACACGCGCACGCTCATGGACAAGTACACACACAAACCCACGCACATGTGCGCTCGCACTCGAGCGTGATCCATCTCGCGACGACGCCGCCAGCCGCGACGGCGCTTGCACCGCAGGAGCATTTGTTGCTTGGTATACCGCCTTCGAGTGGGGCTGTGCTTGCTGGTTCTGGGTCTGGTGCTGGTGCTGGTGCTCGAGCGGATGTGGAAGGTGGCGCTGGCGCGGGTGGAACGGATACAGCTGGGACAGGAGGAGGAGGAGGAGGAGTGGACCCGACGTCGCCGCATTATGTAGGCGGTGCACAGTTTGTGCTTAAACCTTCGAAGCCGCCAAGGGCTCGGAAGAAGCTTTTGGCTGGTGGAGGGGAGGAGGGTGGGCAGGGGCATGCGTCGGGGTCGAGTTCGGGTGTGGGTTCGGGTGTGGGTGGAGAGTACCACGCACAGCGACATCTGCGACATGATCCCGTTGCGGATCCGTACCATCTCCATCCACACACGCATCACTCTGATTCTCATTCTCACTCGCACTCACACTTGCACTCTCATTCCCATTCACACCATTCACACTCTCACTCGCACTCTTCTCACTCTCACTCGCATTCGCACTCTCATTCCCATTCCCACCACAAACCAAACTCAACCTCACACACGCTCTCGCACCTCAGCGCGCAATACAACACCCCAGACGAACTAGGCCAAAGCCAGGGGCTGATCGTGTACGAGCAGCGCACGCCGGCGGAGCGGGAGGCGTATCGCGCGGCGCGGGAGGAGCAGGATCGGTTGGCGGGGAGGGAGAGGGGGTATAGGAGGGTTTGGAGGCAGGGTGGGGGTGCGGGTGGGCAGGGGCAGGAGAAAGAGAAGGAGAAGGAGAGAGAGAAGGAAGGGGGCAAAGGGAAGGAGAGAGAGAAGGGGAAAGAAAATGAGAAAGAAAAGGAAAAGGGGAAAGAGAAGGAAAAGGAGAAGGAGAATAATAAAGATAAAGGAATGGAGACGGATAAGGATATAGGAAAAGAGCAGGATAAAGGAAAGGAAAAGGAAAAGGAAATGATTGTTGTAGATGTAGATGCGGAGATGGAGATGGAGATGGAGATGGAGGATGCGGGACAGGAAAAGGAGAAGAAGGGGAAAGGCAAGGAGAATGAAAAAGAGAAGGAGACGGAGACGGAGATGGCTGGGACTGGTGGTGAGGGCAAGAAGAGCACCAACACTAACACCAACACCGCGAACGCTAACGCGAACGCGAACGCCGCGCGCGAGCGCGAGCGCGAGCTGGAGCAGGAGCAGGACGTGTCGATGGCGGTGGATAGCGCGTCCGCGCACGCGACTTCAACCGCGCGGCGGCAGCAGCAGCAGCAGGAACGCGAACGCGACGGCGACCGGGAGAATCAGAGTAATAACGAGGAGGTAGCGCGCGGGCTGAGTCGCAGCAGCAGCAGCAGCGCGAATAGCGCTCAGGGTAGGAGAGGGGCGAGGGGCACGAAGCAGCGCGTTTATGAGGAGGAGGAGAGGGAGAGGGTGCGGGCGCAGGGGCAGGCGTTGGGGGGCAGGAAGGGTAGTTCGGGTGTGGGAGAGAGGGCGAGGGAGGGGAGTGATGAGAGTGTGGGTCGGGGTAGTCGTGAGCGGGAGAAAGGGAAAGAGAGGGAAAGAGACAGAGAGAAAAAGAAGGAGAGGGAAGCTGAGGAACGGAGGAAGAGAGAAGCGGAGGCTGCGGAGGATAGCGATGTCGTGATTATCGATCCGCCGCCTGGAGAGCGCGAGAGACGAGAACTGCGCGAGAGGGAAAGGGCGGAGAGGGAGGTGGAGATGGAGCGTGAGCGGAGGCGGTGGATGGACGCTAAAAAGGAGAGGGAGAGGGGAAAAGAGAAGGAGAAAGAGAAAGGAAAGGAAAAGGAGCGTGAGCGGCGAGAGAGGATGGACGGGGATGATGATGATGATGATGATGAGGTTGTTATTGTTGATGAGCGCAGGACGAGTGGAGGTGCGATGGACGTGGATGTTAGCGCGGTTGTGAGTCCTGGTCCGGGGTTGGGGTCCGCATTGGACGAGGCGGACGTAGCGAGAGAGGAAGCGGCGAAGAAGGAGGCCGAGAAAGAGAAGGAAAAGGAAAAGGAAAAGCAGAAGGAGCGGGAGCGGGAGATCGTGGTCATCGACAGCGACAGCGACATCGAGATGATGGAAGTCGTACGCGTCGCCAACCCGTCGCCGCTGCATAGCGCGAGTGGATCAGCGGAGAAGGATAGGGAAAAGGAGAAGGAGCGCAGTCGGTCGCGCAGGGGTAGCGACGAGGAGAATATGGATGTTGATTTGCGTGCGAGGAGAGCCGCGGGGTCGCGCACGGGGTCAGGGGCGGGGTCGGGGTCGCGCGCGGGCTCTGATACGCACTCGCGACCGCATTCGCCACAGGAGCAGCGTCACCACCACCATCATCATCAACATCATCATCAGTATGATAATTTTGAAGGGCGGCGGTACGCCGCGTATCAGCAGCATGTAGAACAAGAAAGGCGGGCGTCGCATTCGATCAACCCTCAGAATCGGTATCCGCCGCCGTTGCCTCCTGTAGTCATCATCCGGCCCCGCGAGCGCGTAGCTGATCAAGCACAGACCCAGACCCAATCTCCCAGCGACGGATCGCACCGGATGATATCTACACCTCGTCCGGTGGACGCTAATGCAGATGCGAGTAGTCTAAGTGGTGCTGCGAAGATGAGGAGCAGCGCCGCTGGGCGCGCGGTGTCTGGTGGTGTGCATGGTGTTGCGCATTATCCGCCCCATCTACATGCACATCCGCATGGCCCACCACCGCCTTCAGCGGATTTTTATCCCGCGAGAGAAGATATTCCACCGCCTCAACCTCCTCCTCCGCAACACCAACACCGACACCATCCGCATCGGCAGCATCATCCGCCGGCTACGCACCATAGCTCCGGGCGTCCACCTCCTTCATACAACTACTCGCCGTACCCTCCAGCACCAGCACCAGGAGCACCACCAGGAGCACACCAATCTCATCCATACTCCCCGACAACCGAGTACCCACCCGCCCCCGCCCCCGCCCCCGCCTCCGCCTCCGCGGCGGTCCCCGGTCCGGGCGGCTCAGAAACGAACACGTTCGCAGCCCCCGCGCGCCCATCGCGCAAGATGAAGAGATACCCGTGCGACGTGTGTGGACAGATTTTCACGCGCTCGGGGGATGTGAGACGCCATAAGGAGAGTCGGCATACGGGTGGAGGGGCCGGTGTGCGGTGTCGGTTTTGTGGACGGGTGTTGACTAGGTGAGTTTTGAGTTTTTTTTTTGTTTTTTTTTTTTTGTGTTTTTGTCATTGGGTTTTTTGGATTTTTTTTTTTTGGTGGTTTGAAATGTGTTTGCTGATGATGACTTGCTTTTTGCTTTTTTTTGTATCATCTTTGTGATAACTTGTTGTATTTTGGGATATGGTACAGACAAGACGCGCTACAGCGGCACTGGGACAAGTACTGTCGCAAAAAGGCAAAACGGAGCGCGCATAGACAATCCGGCTCTGGGTCCGGCTCTGGGTCCGGCTCTGGTTCTGGTTCTGGTTCTGGCCAACGCTCTGGGTCTGGTGCCGGGAGCGATGGCGATGGCGATGGCGATGGTGATGGTGATGACCATGGGGAAGGGGATGGTGACGGCTCGCATTCGGAGGCGGAGGGTATAGACGGCGGTGATCAGTGGGATGGGGATATGTCTTCTGAAGGCGAAGGCGAGGAGGAAGAGGAGGAGGAGGAGGAGGGGATGGAGGGGATGGAGGTTGATGGGGATGTGGAGATGGAGACGGATCGGCAGCAGCAGCAGCGGGAGGAATCTCGTCCTTCGTCCTCTGCGGCTTCGCGTGTACCGGCTTCAGCTCCAGGATCAACAGCGCCTTCTCCACACGCACACGCAACGTCAGCATCAGCATCAGCGCATGCACATGCGGAGAGCGAGCGGGTGAGGGAGAGGGAGAGGGAGTATGCACATGCGTATGAGCGCGAGCGCGAGAGGCGGCGCGTGCGCCGCGAGCAGGAGCAGGAGCAGCGGGAACAGGAACAGGAGCTGTATGCTGGTGGGATGTCGCGTCCTGGTTCTGGATCTAGTTCTGGTTCTCGGCATAGTCATAGTTCTGGGTCTCGGCATAGTCATGGTTCAGCTCATGGACATGGACATGGTCCGACGGTTTCGAGGTATGCCCCGCCCCCGCCTGTGCCTGTGCCTGCGCACCAGCATCAGCACGAGCGCGAGCATCAGAATCAACAGCATCAGCAGCATCACTATTCCTCGCTTCAGCCTCAGCATAAGAGGATCTCTCCAAACCCACATCCACCACACCCACACCCACATACGCATTCTCACCCGCATCCGCACGCAAATTCGCACCCACACCCACACCCGCATGCACACCCACACCCACACCCACACCCAAACTCACACCCACATCCACACCCACACCCACATCCACACCCACACCCACACCCACATCCACACGCGCACGCGCAACACGTACACCCTCCACCCACCCAACGCCCACGGCCCATTGCCATCGCACCGCACCCAGCACCAGCACCACCCTCTCCTCCACCCAACCCGCATACCCACCACCACCCCCACCCCCAGCCAATCCAAATCCAACCACACCTCCAAGAAATCAGCATCCCGCCTACGGACGGGTGGCAGCATGAAGATCCGGCGGCTGAGGGCCGGCGTGTTGCGGAGAAGCAGGCGAGGCTTTTGAGGGAACGGAGGGAGAGGGAAAGGAGGGAGAGGGAGAGGGAGCGGAGGGAGGGGGCTGGTGGGACGGGTGGGTTAAGTCACAGTGGGAGGACTAGTGCGAGTGGGGGAAGTGTGCGGGAGGGGGGGAGTGTGAGTGGGCGGAGCGGGAGGGAGGGGGGCAGTGTGAGTGGGAGAAGTGCGAGTGGGAGAGGGAGTGCACAGGGGAGTGTGAGAGGTGGGAGTGGGAGTAGGAGTGGACGGACGAGTGCGAGTGCGCCGTCGCCGCCGCCACCTGCACCACCACCATTGCAAGCTGCGAATTCGAACCGAACTTGAGCTTGAGGCTTGAGCTTGAGGTCCGAATTGTGAATGTGAATCTGAATCTGAATCATCCAAAGGCCAAAGGGAGGGTGAGTAATTGTTGTTTTTTGTGTTCTTTAGCGTGTTGATCTTGTTTTTTTTTTTTTTGTGTGTAGATGTATGTGCAGCAGCAGCAGCAGCGGTGTATACGCCTTTGTGAGTTGATTTGGATGTCGGGTGTCGTTCGGGTTGTTGTGTTGTGTTAGGATTTCTCTCTCCCTCTCGTCTCCTCTCGTCTCCTCTCGTTTCGGCTCGTCCTCTTTGTTATGCTGTTTTTTTTTTCCCCTTTTTTGTGTGCATCTCACTCTTACTCTGGGTTTTATATCATCTTTTGTGTCGTATTGCTCTTGCTTTTTTCTTTTATTGTGGTTTTTTTCACTTTATATTCTATCTCTCTTCAACGTCATCTATCCCTACATCCCTACATCCCTATTCTTCTCTACATCTACACCGCACTGTCTATCGCTGTTCGCTGTTTGCTGTCTTTGTTTCGATCTCCTCTGTCCTTTGTCGTTGATTCGCGTGTTGCATCGTTGCACCTTGTTTACCATGGCTTCTCGGCCCTCGGCCCTCGACCCTCAGGTCTCACACTATGGCTTATGACCCCCTATGCATTTATGACTGTCCTAACCACCCCATACCCTATACCCCATACCCTTACTTCTATCCCACATACACATACACATACACGTACACGTACATACATTATCGTCTATCGCATTACGATTCCTTTTTTTTTCGCATCGTCAAGCATTATTAACAATCATCATCATCATCATCATCCTCATCATCTTTTTTGTCTATTTTTTTCCATTTTTTTTTCTTTTCTCTTCTTTTCAGATGTACATATTGTGTTTGCTTGCATATGGTATACCTCCTCTTTCTCTTTTTGGTTTCTCTCTCTCTCTCTATTATATTGTAGGGCTGTGAATCAATGAGTTATATATTACTATACTATACTATACTATACACCTGCAGGCTACGGGTTTAAACGTTTATACCTTACAGTTACAGGGTTTACGCACACATGCCTTCGTAATGGTATTGGTCTGGTTATGTACTTTCCGTGATATATGTTATCTATTATATTTCTAGATTCAAAGTTTGATTGTTTGGCTTTGACTTTGAGCTTGCCGGTGTGTGGATTTGTGAGGTTAGCCCACAGAAGGTGACGCAGAACGAGGATCATTTCTGAGAACTTTTTGCTAGCCCCCTGATAAGGCACTCAGATTGATAAACAGGGCGCTTAGCGCTTATCGAGATTCGATTATCGATTATCTATCCTGCGCGCCAACGCCAACGCAAAGTGTACATACGATTGCGTTACGAACTGAAATTGAAATTGAAATTGAAAAGTGACTGCTGAGTTAACATTGCGATGTGTTTATTTTATTTATACATTGATATATACACTTTCGCTAAGTGAATGGAAATGGAAGGGATGAGGGGTAATTTAGTAATACAAGTGTTCACAGTGTGCCTCTCTGCAAATTCCAGAGGCCAGAGGTTGGTAATCTGCAGATGACCTTTTGCTATTGCATGTGGCCAATGTGGACTAGATCTCACGATGAGAAAGGCCTTCGAACAGGTGTTGATGAGCATCTCTGCACATTCGAGAGATTGGTAATCTGCGGATGGTCTGTATTGCATTGGCGAATGTGGACTAGATCTCATGATGTGAAAGGCCTTTAAAGGATTGGGACAGGTCATCCATGGAGTCGTTGATATTGACCGTCTGTTTAATGTCTTGCGTGTCTCCTAAAACGGATTCGTAGATGACATCCAGCTTCTGTAAAAACGTGCGGCTGAAAGATTGTCACAGTTAGCATCAGAATATCTTCCCAAAACAACGCAAAAAACAAAAAACACTGACAATTGCGGACGGAAGAGATCATAATACGCCGCTGAGCGCTCACACGGCACATCATCCCACCGCTCCAGAACGAGACACGCGATATTCTTCTCAGAGAGCATGAACCCGAACGATTTATCGTACGCCGCGATCTTGCGGAGGCTCGCGAGCTCAGCGAGCATGCCACACACCGCGTCCGCGTCCATCGGGAGTGCAAAGTACATCTCCACTTTATGCTCCAACTGCGCGGTGTTGAGCTCGTCGACGGCGTCGTGCAGCTGCTCGAGCTTGTGTGCCGGGAGGACGAGGTCGTGTTCGCCGTTGTAGGTGCTGTTCCGGCTGGAGATGAAGCGGAGGGTGTATGGTGTGTTCATGGTAGTAAGGTGAGAAGAGGAAGTTTGTGTGCCTGTGGGTGCGGTAAACTTATACCACATGTAATACAAGGGTTTGTGTGGCATGGCAGGACAGTGACTCGTAGTGGCACGGGCGTTGGCAAATTTGGATTTTTTTCAAAGTTCAACGTTCGCCTTTATTCCCACGGGAGCGGTGAAAAGGACCCCAAGAGAACGTATTCCTGTCAATTAAACTGGACGGCGCAATTGAACGTGCAGCTAGGGGTTTGGCTGTACTCAAGGGGGACCTTGTGCGAGGTGTCCTCCAGCAATAAGTACCCTTTCGCTCGTCACTGAACAAGGAATGGGGATAACTTTCCCGACTTCCCTTTCTGGAACCGGTTTGCCGAAGGTCCATTGTCTTCCAGAGAGTCAGGCGGCAGTGTCGGTGCCTCCTGGCATTGTTGGCCCAACAATTCCGATTTAGGAAGGATCCCATGTGGTCTCCTTCGTTGACGTCCAAGTTAGGAATACACGAACCCTTGAGGTATATAAACCGCGGCCCCGTCCCAAATTTTCTCCCCCAACTCTATACCTCGACGCCCATCATCCTTGTTGATAACCAGTGCTGTGCATTGCGTTATATCCCGCTCGCTCTCCCTACCGCCTACTTTATCTGTCTCTATCCCCACCAAGGTCGGTGCCCTACACTAGTGGTGGCACAAGAAACATACTAATCAGATCCCGGGCCCCCACAGCGCAACCTATCATGCCTAAAGCCCGCAAGTCAAAGTCTTCGAGGAGCCTGCGCGAGACCGTACTCAGTCGACAAGCTGGCCTTGCTCCCAAGCCCGCACAGCCAGCGCCGAGGTCCAACCATTCAGCGCCGGTGGCTGGTAGCAGCAATCTTCGGACGCAGCCTGTGTTTACAGCGGAGAGAACAGGCGCTTGGACCGACTGCTTTGCCCATGGCATCACCTTTGTGGAGGGCTGCGAAGATTGCGAGGTCAGTACTAGGCACTGTGGTTTCGCGCACATCCATTTACTTACTGATATTTCTTCCTCCTCTTATATAGTTCCACCGAAGCGTTGTTGTAAGAATGCAAAGGAACAACGACTATATAAAGTCTATTGGTGGCACCGAGGAGTTCATCGAGCTCTTGAAGAGGATGACGTCCGAGTCGTAGAAACGCCTCTACGAATCCTGGCCGGCGGATTTTATGGTTGAATATACTCGCAGAGGCATTATAATCCTTCTTAAATATTAATACATCTATGTCTATGCACTTTCTTATCATTTAATGCTTTCAATCTGTTACAATTGCGCCTGACGCCTGAGAGGTTACTGTGAGGTTGAACTTGCCATCGCCCCTATCTTGCGTGGTGCGTGCCCATCAAGATACAAATATTGGATCACGTGTGCGCAAGCGCGACGCGTCACGCGCGCGTGTCGAGGCGTGCAGTGATGAGCTAAAAATAGATCATGGTCAATAACACTTTGGGACCATAGAATAGTCCTCCTTGACAGAATACCAGCAGATGCGTTATTGGTATGGCTTCTGAGAGAATCATATCCAGAGAATATCAAAAAGCGACTACGGTATTACACACAAACTTGACGGAACAATTGCACTATACACCTTGATGAGTGGCGCCATGAGTGTGTGGTTTGATCGATAAAAGAGGCAGTGGTGGGAATATCTAGGCCTACATTGGAGATTTGGCAGTTTGAGAATGCAGAATATCAAAATGACATTTCTTAGAATTTGAGGAGACTACGATGTTCACTGAACAGGAGCACCCATACGCCGGAGAACATACAGAGAAATCTGTCCTCGGATATATTCATGCCAGCACAGTATCGACAAGCTATTCATACGGCTTCCTACTACATTATCACTCCTTCTACTAGATAAAACCATGATCGAGATTTTGTCAGCAGTGGCGGAAGGGTAAGAGAGCATAGACTTCAGAACTAAGCGCAACATATGACTTTTGATAGTGTGCTTATAATCCACAAGTGTCTCCCACAAACGCCGAAAGACGATCTGTTGGGAGATTATGGAAAGGGAGAGAACTTCGCCAACTCATGTAATGCAAGAGTTCGCATCGCGTTCTCATCACTCCTACTCTTTGAACTTCTTATCAGTCATTCCAGCACTATGCACCCGTCATTCAATCCGACGAACCATCCGATCAGCGACTGTGCCTCGACTGTGCCTCGACATAGAGAAGGATATTCACCCAACTTCCGCGTGCACCGTCAGCCGCGGACACGAACACTGCCGCTGCATGCTCCAGGACACCAGCGTGTCTCCGAATCCATAGAGCAATCAAAGATAGCGGGTGTCGGTCTCACGATTGATCATGGAAGGAGTTCCCTCTCTAACTGGTAGATGCTCAGACCGCTGATCGATTTACGTCCACGTATACTTGGGCGTGCGACAGGCAGTCAAATCAGCCATAGCACAGCGACAATATGCTGTCAGAGCCAGACCTGGCTGAGACCCCAAGACAGGAGAAAGAATATTGCCGGAAAAATTGACAACGGAGCAAAGCTAGATACTTCAACTCTATGCATGTGGAGGGTAGCGTCAGAAGAGCAGGTGTACCATCGATTAGGGTGTGAGAGTAGATATCAAGATCTTACCGGTACCAGTAGCTGCAGTCTACCCTCGGCCCTTATATACCACCGTGTTGATAATGTAATGTAGGCTCTCGTGGCCACCCGGCATCCCAATTCCATCGTTTTTATCCATTATCCATTTCCAAGATTGAAAAGAAAATAACCACTACCACAAACTATATCCTCGTACGCGCAGAATCAAATTCCAGGGATTCAAACTCAAATCACGTCCCCTCTGTTATCTACCATCTTCGACGACTACAGTGAGGTTGAACGTCAAAAGCTCACTTGACCCCATCCAGAACGATCAGACCAGAATCTACAAATTGCAATTTATCTGTGCTATGCGTATGCGTATGCCTATGCCTATACTACTTACTTACTTCTACTACTACGACCAAAACCCAAACCAAGAAATAAATATGAAAAAAAGGAGGATGAAACTTGGAACTTAGAAATTCCCTCTCGCAACCGAGAGTGAGAAGTGTAAAAAAAAGAAAAAAAAGAAAATCTGGAACGTCATGTCATAATAAGTCGTGTCGTGTCGCTTGCAAAAAAATAAAAAAACAGAGACTATAAGAGTTCAATGAAGATTCTGAGATTGTAGGTTGTTGTTGTGATTTGTGTGCGAGGAAAGTCGAAGTGATGACAATGGTTGGATGGTTGGATGATTGGATGATTGGATGGATGTGGTATGCGGTGTGGTATGATGTGATGCGGGGTTGACGTATATGTATGTATGCATTCAAGTGCGTATGCGTATGCGTATGAGAAAACGTGCAGACAGGAAGGAAGGAGATGAGAAAAAAAAAAGAAAAGTCGATTGGCCGACGATGATGCTTCTGCCGTGCGAGTATTGTCTGTGCGAATGCCGTGTGTGCTTGTATGTAGATGTAATAGCGATGCAATGCGGTGTGTCGGGAAGGGTGAAAGTTTGAGAGTTGAAAAAATTGAAAAGTTGTGAAAGTTGAAAGATGTTTGTGCAAAAGGGTTTGAAAAAACGCAAATTGCCCACTTCAAACATGGACATCGGAGGGTCAAGCCAGCCAGTTGACTCGTATGAATAAAATAAATAAAGGATGATCGATGAATACTTGGTGTACAAAAGGAAGACGCCGAAACGCCGAACGCCCGATTCTAAACGACATCAACTACAGCAGAGCAGTAGTTTTAGGCGTCGACGTCGAACGTCATCGTATACAAGAGTTGAAACACATGAAAAAATAGAACGAGAAAATGAGAAATGAGGGGAAAAAAAGAAAAAATAAAAAGGAAATGAGGAACCTTTGAATAAATAACGACGCAGGCAATGTAAATGTAAATGTAAGAAAGAAGAAGCCTTTCGAACGAGAGAAAAAAACGGGAGGAGAAAAGATAGAAAGGAAAGAGAGAGAGAGAGAGAAATAAAGTGAAAGAACCATTATGCAAGACGATACGTGAGATAGCGATGTTGTTTTCCACAAGGCTGATCTTTGACTTTGATCATCGAGCCGAGGTTCAGGCCTTGGGGGGGACCACGAGAGAATATAGGCGCCTCACGCCCAACTGCATACCGCATCGCTCTACTCGTTCGTGCTCGTTCATTGTTTCATCGTTTCGTCGTTTCACCGTATACCAACGCCCGAGTGCGAGCAATCGCCGCCCACCAAACGACACATACAGGCGGAGCATAGTGCATCCGCAATAATTGACCGTCGCACGGGACGAACTCTACGGAATCCATCACCATGCCACATAATGCGAATAGGTTTCACTCGTGCTTATCGAGCGAGCTTAGTATCCCAGCTACGACCACGCCATCCATGTCCAAAGTCGTTCGAATCCCTAGTCCAAGTCCCAGGCCAGGGATCGACCCTGATCGACCATTATCCACAGCGGGGCTACAAAGGTGCGAGATACCTCGGGCGCAACGAGCACAAGTTCTTCTTCAGATTTTTACACTGTACACTGTACACTGTACACTGTACAATGTACGCAGCACCCGACCTCGGTATAGGAGGAGGAGGTGAGTGGTTGGTGTATCTCGGAGATCCACGGGACGAAGAGGGTGGATTGAAACTGCAGATCGGTCGTCGCTTATGGGTTGGGGGTTGGGTCAGGTTGGCTGCAGATTGCAGATTGCAGATCGCGATGGTGTCTATCAAACATCTGGGGCACCACACGCACGGGCGCGGGTCAGAGCGCATTCCACCACCTCTCCCACCTTCTCCTTCACACAAAGGAACCAAAACAAACACCCAAACTCCAAATTCCAAAACCCAAACTTCAAAGCACCAAACCCCCCAAAAAATCTAAATCTTCAACTCCCTAAACCCACGAACATCCAAGCGTCCCGTCCCATTCCTCCTCCACTCCTCCTCCTCCTCTCCATCCCCCCCTCCTCCATCCCTACCTCCACCCACACCCACACCAGGCGGCGTCATCTCCCGCCCCGTCCACCTCCCTCCAGGAATAACAATCTTGCCCGCACTCATCCCCCCCGCCGGACGAGGACGCGCTTTCGGCAGCCCAAGCGCCTTGCGCTGACGTCGTGTCAGCTCTTTAGGGCCCAACTGTGCCGTGTACGTGTTTTGCGAGGAGGAGGTGGAGGTGGAGGTGGAGGAGAGGGGTGTGCCTTTACGCGACTTGGGCTTTTTGGAATTGGAATTAGAATGGGAGTTGGAGAGGGAAGACATTGTAGAAGAAGGCGGAGGCGACAACCGCGCATTCACAATGCGCGGGATATCCATATCGTCCATATCGTGTTCTTCCTGGACGACGTCCAGATCGAGCTCGGGCTCGGGTGGGGGTGTTGGCGGGACCGACGAGAGCGCTGACATCTCGTCGTCATCTACAGCGTCCATATGATGAGGGTGACGGGCATCACCGCCACCCTCGTCGGCATCGCCCTCTTCCTCTTCAGAGACAACCTCCGAACTCGTCTCGGACGAGCTCGACCCGGGCGCTGATAGCCCTGGTGTGCCCGCTTCACCTTCACCTTCGCCTTCACCTTCGCCTTGTCCCTCGCCTTCGACCTCAACAACATCAACATCAACATCCATATTCTCTCCACCAACCGAGGCTCTCAGCCTCACATCCCCCGGCACAGAACCAACACTAACACTCCCCACCCGCCTCCGACTGCGCTTCTCACTCCCACTCGCACTCTCCCCGTCCCCACCGCTCGCACTCGACTCGTCAAACGAGCGCTTCGGCGAGCGGTGGTGCAGGTGTGAGTGTTGTTGCTGCTGCTCGTGATGTCGAGCGAGAGCGAGGGGGCTAGCGTGCAGATGCGCCATATGCGGCGCTTGGAGGTTGAGGTTGAGGTTGATATTTACACCAGGAGAGATAGCTGTATGCGTTGAAGTTGATAACGATGTAGATGTAGATGTGGAGGTGGAGGAGATAGTTGATGTAGACGACGGTGGCTGGGTTTGTGACTGCGGTTGCGGAGACCGCGAGCCAGTCGAACCAGAAGCTGAAGTCGAAGTCGAAGCCAACGACGACACAGGGAACGGCGACGCTGAACGGGACGTTGGAAGCGGAACCGCCAATGGGTCCTGCGCCTGCGCCTGTGCCGCCACAGCAGAAACCACCGGCGCAGACGCAGACACAGACGCAGACGCACTAGGCGCAGGCGTCCCCGTCTTACTCGCCGGCAACTTCAACTTGACCTTCAACCCCGCACTAGCACTAGCACTCGCACTAACAATCTTCTCCTTGCCCTTCTCCCTACGCTCCCTCTCCCTCTCACGCTCCTTCTCCTTCCTTTCGCGCTTCTTCTCGCGCTCGCGTTCTTTCAACGCTTCCTTGCTCAGCGCCGCTGGCGCGGAGACCGTGTCTGCTGGAGGCACATATGCCGGATGCGAGTGCGCGGGTGTTTCTTGGATGTTGGGTAGGCCTGTATGTGGACCGCGCAGGTTGCGGATGGAGGAGAAATGTTCCCAGTCATGGTACCTGTACGCGCATACATCCGGCCTTAGTTAGCAACAAACGCAAAATAGATCAATCAAAACCAGGCACACGCCATAAACCCAAAGCAAGGGCGAGCACAAAAAAAGGAAACGACAAAACACCCCCAAAAACAGAAAGTAGATGTCCATAACCAGCCAAATCTCCGAGAGATCAAACGAGATCGCGGAGTATATATGGGCATGACACCGACAAAAGCAAACACGAGAAAATAAAGACACTCACGCGACATACACCGTCGGCCCTCCCGACTGCTCCTCCTCCTCATGCTTTACCTCCGCCGACACGGGCGCAGGCGTCGGTGACGGCGTCGGCTCAGGTGCAACGAGCTGCTGCTGCACCTCCCTCTCTTCCTTTTTCTCACTCACCTCTGCCGACGCCGCCGGTGCCGTACCCCGACTCGCACCCCTACGGTTACCCAAACCCAACCCCAACGCCTGCTTATCATCTTCCTCATCGCTGCTCACCTCCTCCAACACGTAATATCCATGCCGCCCCGTTTTCACCTTCGTCTTGCCCTCGTCTCTGTCTTTCGGCGGGACCTTGGCCGGAGGAGCTGACAGTGCATTCGCAGAGCGCGTCGCGCGTCTATTCGACACCGGCGTAGCGCTCGTCGCTATCGAAGCAGAAGCAGAAACAGAAACAGGCTTAGCAGCATCCTTCACCTCTTCTTCCTTCTTCTCCTGACTCTGACTCTGGCTCTCCGCACTGGACCCCGACCCACTCCCACTCCCCGCGCGCCACTCAATAACATACACCAAGCCCGGCTGCACAACCTTCACATCGCGCCTCGTCATATGCGCAAACGCCGAGAGCTCCATATGACCACCGTACGTCCCATTCTGCCGCATATTCCTCAAATACGCCGCAAGACGCGGCGACGGGCCTTTCCCCGCACTGTTACTACTGCCTTCACCTTTATCCTCCCCTGCCCCTGCCCCGCTATCCTTCTCCTTCTCCTTTTCTTTCTCCTTCCCTTTACTCTTCCCCCGCCCCTCATCCTCCTCGCTCCCTTCAAACTCTACAAACCCCTCATACCTCTCCCCCCACTTCTCGATCCAATCGCACACGTCCCGGCGCACCTCGGCGTGGCGCACAGGCGAGCCGTGCACCTGGTCCGCGAGCGCGCGGAAGAGGCAGTTGCCGTCGCCTATCGTCGGCGCGGCGTATAGCCCGAGCAGCCGCAGCTGGTCGGGGAGCGAGGCGGAGGGCGTGGGTTGTAGGAGCTGTGGTAGAGTTGAAAAAGGTGTGTGATGAACGACGTATAGTAAATGAACCGGAAGAATATAACCAAAAAGACAGCACATAGACCATAATCAGCGCACGGCATATAAAAAGAAAAAGAAAGTAGACGTACACGCCCTCTAGACGACCGTGTCGTCCGTTGACGTACTGCAACATAAAAAGCAAACATCAGCACATCATCCAATGAGCACAATCATTCCTTGAATACACAACACACGCGCGCGCAGTAGCGATAGATATATGCGCGTGCGCGATGCACACGGCGGACACAACATGAGGAAATAAGGAGTGAAGGGGGTACAACACGATGCCGGCACCGGAGCGGGATAAAGAAAGTGCGGGGTAAAACATCTAAATGCCGCACTCTCGCATCCATCACCCGACACCCGACAACCCGGCCGCCGCCTCGTGGTGCGCATGCGTGCATGCGTGTGTGATAAAAAAATTTGCATGCAATGTGTGTGCCGTGTGCATGAAGGGCGGGGTGGGGAAAGGGTAGGGCAGGGGTAGGTGGTTGGAATACACGGGGGATGCAATACAACGCAACAGAGTGGAACGGAGGAGTGATTGGATTGGATTAAAGAGAGGGAGCAAGAAACTCACGATGTGGAAGCGGGCCCTTCCCGCCCTTAGCTGCCTTCTTTCCCATACCAAAAATCACCAAATCACCAATCACCAATCAACAAATTCCAATAATCCTAATCCTACTCGTCTCGTCTCAAGTCCCTTCTCTTCTCTTCTCTTCTCGTCTCTAGAATCTCGTCTTGTCCGGTTAAATATACCTCGCCCCTAGCTCGAGCTCGATGACGATTAAAAGGTCCCGGTAGACTTCGCACTTGCACTTGCGCGCGCGTGTAGGTATGTCTTAGCGCCGGAAAGTTGGCTCGTCGTCTCGATCAAAGTCAGCCGCACTGTAATGCAATCCAATACAATGCAATGCAATGCAAAGCGAAGCGAACCTGGAAGCTAGATGCCCGTCCAGGTCCAAGTACCAGCGCGAGTGCAAATGCCAAGAAACCCCAAGTGAGAATTTTTCGACCAAACAAACTGATTCTCCCTTACCAGTAACCACCCTCCCAAAAAAACCAAAAACTATAAACTCTAAAAAGGCGGGATATCCAAAGAGCGTATACACTCTCCGAACGTCGTTTCGTTTCGTTGTCGGTGGGGGGAACAGTGAACGGGTGCCTGACTAGCGCTAGCGCTGGAGAGGGACAGACAGGAGAGAGCGTGTGTATAGAAAAGGGAAAGGGAAAGGGTAGGGTAAGATAGGCAGGTAGGGTAGAGTAGGGTAGAGTAGGGTAGAGTAGAGAAGGGTAGATGGGTAAAGTGGTGTGGTGAAGTGTGTGTTGTGTGAATGTGGGGTGGGGAGGGTCTGATCGATGCCGGGGGGGCTCGTGGTGGTTGCGGTCTGAGGTGCGTTTGGACGCTCGGGGTCTCTGCTCCGTGCCGGGACCCCTGGTACTAGTGCCCTTGTTCAGCGGTTCGCGTGTCGCGTGATCGCCCGGCTTGTTGTTGTTGTTGTTGGGTGGGTCAAAGTTGCGCAAGCCGATGGGCGGTGGGAGTCGCTGTGGTGTGCCTTGGGCACTGAAGGGATATGTTGAAGTAGGGAGGTATGTGTATGTATGTGTGTAGGATATATATATTTATTATCGTGATGACTCTACTTGTATCACAACCCTGGACTTGGATTCTTGGTAACCTACAGACTGCTTCCGCGCCGAAGACGAACTGGAGGAATTCAAACACCGCCCGCAGATGACCGTGGACGATGACGCGGAAGGACGCGGACAATGAGGTCGTGCCGACGACTCCGAATTCGACAGTGTGAGTCGTGTGCCGATCAATTCAATCATCATCGCATCCCACCAGCGGCACGTTCGCGTTCCAACTAACGCAGGCAGATACAGTATCCGCGATCGCACATTCACCACCCAAAATATGAGTTCCGAGCGCGCCATGGATATGGATCGGATGCTCATACTGAAAGCCCATCGATCCACGCGGCGAACACGCGCTTCTGCATCCTGTCACCACAAGGAAATACTTAAGATTGGGCTCATCAGAAACCAGCACCCTTACGTAATCAATGGGCTTGGCGCCAAGAGCGGCCAAAATCCAGCTCGAAAAAAAAATCAAAAGTTATGTTGACGGAAAATGGTTTCAGACAAAAAGTTTAAAAAAAAAAAATTCATAAATGTGCATATACAATCCTTACTACTAGCCTTTATGCCCACAATAATAGAATTACACCTCAGAGGTCAAATTGTAGTCTCTGGAAGTCCATAATGAGTCTGAGAGGTATTACTTAGGCGTGACTTATTGTCACGTGTGGTCACGTGTACCATTATATAAGCGGCCAAAAGAACATTGTCAAATTTTCGAAAATCTCCCAAACTCGAGAAAACACCATTTCTGACGTGTTAGACTAAAAAAAAAGGAAAAAAATTAAAATCTTTATAACTTCTTGAGATCAAAATTTTTTTGAAAAAAAAAACCACAGATGTGTTCAAAGAAGCATAACCTACATATCTGTGGTTCAAAAATGTAGAATAGTGTGAGTGCAGAAGGGTTGAAAAGGTTCGGAGGTAAGCCAACTTTTGCTTACCTAAGGGGGTGCTGGTTCCTGATGAGCCCAATCTTACTTACAAAAGTAGTCGCTTTCGAAGACTTCGATTCTGTCGACGTCGGTGTGCCCGGTCCGTCGGACTCTTCATGAACTATATCGTGGTATTTGTGCTGCCGTCGATAGTCGATAGTCACAATCTACTAATCACTCGGTGCCGGGTGTATATGTTTGTCTTGAATATGAATATTATTCTTCACCATGTATGATCCCTCGTAAATCAAGTTTGCGTAATTTTCATCTATGTATTCAGAGCGGTGAGCACTGTACCTCCCGCTGGAAGACTTGACTCGGACTCGGATATCCGATATACCCAATACACTTCATGCATCCATATGATTCACACACAAAGTCCCTCTCCATCGATTGAGACGGACGAATGCAGAACGGGCAAGCTTATAATAAAATATCGATATCTACCAAAACCTTCGATGAAAAACTAATGTACATGGAAAAATGCCCTCAAAAGTTCATCGCTTCATGATTCATCCACTAGGATCGAATACCGTCTCCTTGAGATGAAAAAGAAGCACAGTCCATAAGGTACATTAATGCGCAGCGGCATTCCCGCGCGCCACCAAGGAGTCAGTATGTAATATGCAATTCTTACCTTGAGTTCGTGTGCGTGTGCGTGTGCGTTTGCATTGCGCGCATACATTTACAGTTTACCTCTAGCTTCCATCCCTTTCCCTTTCCCTTTCCCTTTCCCTTTCCCTTTCCCTTTCCCTTTCCCTTTCCCTTTCCCTTTCCCTTTCCCTTTCCCTTTCCCTTTCCCTTTCCCTTTCCCTTTCCCTTTCCCTTTCCCTTTCCCTTTCCCTTTCCCTTTCCCTTTCCCTTTCCCCTTCGCGTACTTAAGCCATTGCACGTGTCCTCGCTCATGTTCATTTCATCGGTCTCTCTCTCTCGGTGCCGGATTGAAATATGTGGTTGGTTATTGAGGTACCTCCCCGAACGACTGGATCGCAGTGCTTATTATCATCGTTCATTTTTTGAATCTAAAGCCAGTTTTTCCAATGTTAGACGTCCGATGCGAGGTGTCGAGTATCAAATATTGTGTGTCGCTGCTGGTGTCGAGTTGGAAAAACGTATCCATCTATCATCAGCTTTTTAAACCGCCCTACCCCACAAAACACACAAACACAAACACCACGTCGGGTTACCCAAATTCAGTAAACAAAGTACTCAAAAAGCCTCATTTGGAATATCCGGCGACTTCGATCGTTATACACCCTTGTGCTGTGTAACCAACCAACCTAAAAGAAGGAACTCCGGAATGCCTTTCATAGTAAGGACGAGCGAGTCATCAAGCGCTTCTAACTGTATGTGGAAAAAGTGAAAAAGTACAATCAGGCTGTTTCCTGTGTTCTTCTTTTCTTCTTTTATTGGGTGTATTAAGAACGTAACGTTGACCCGGGTATGTACGTACACGCCTACCTATAAACTGTGTGCTGCACCGCCTTGAAGTTGACGTAGTACTACACAGTTGATTGAAAAAGGATAATTCCCTCATCCCTCATCCGAGTCCTTTCCCCAGACAACTAAACCGCAAATGGAGGTAGACATATCCAGACTCCAATCGCAGTCCCAGCGGTCCCATGTGTATTTTCACCGAAGTCTGATAACACAACTCCGCGTCAGCGGCGCCAACTGAGCGCGACGGGTGGGCGCGTTACGCTTGGCGCATCCTCATGTGATGTCGATTATTCAGGAACACGTACTTGAGATAGGGGCTGGCGTGCAGACGGTTCACTGATAATAGATATAAGTTAGTCTGAATGCTTCGTACGTTATGTTCCTGACGTATATTTATTACTTCTCTTTCTCTAAAGGATCAGGCGTGGGTCAAGTCGTGTGGTTTGCACATGTGAACAGCCTGGGTTCTTTTTCAAAACTTAATGTAATACCCCAACCAGCGCTTGTATTGGACTATTTTTATCATGCTCAATATCAAGGCACGAATTCATTTTGTTTGTTAAACTTCAGTCACTTAGCCGAGTCGTCCATGACTGCCGTGTCACTCTGTAAACCAAGGAACACATTACCCTGACATCAGAAAACCGTATATAATCCTTCACTACACATCTTGATGCCCCCCATCTGTAGACTTAGCATGAAAACTGTACTCTTTCTCGTTGCCGGCGTCCTTACATCCGTATCGCAAGTGGTGGCACTTCCAAGCGCTGATAGTGCGCTTATCCTGTGTATGTCCATTTATGTATTTGTATTTTAATTATGCCGCTTAATGCCTACCATGGTGCATTTACATGTTTCAGGCGGAGGTCCAAATGTATGCATCCATTTCTGAATATCTTCTCTCTGACTTGTACTACTACCCTGATGCTGACGATCCTCACCATTCCGGAACTTCAACCATTCATATAGAGCATTAGATGTAAGTCTATTTTTTTATCATGAGTACCAGAGTATTTCTGACACTAAATCACCCTTTTCTTTAGGCCCCGTGTCGTATGTCTGCTGCGGGCCATTCACCACGGACGGATACGGCTCGTAAGTCGACGCATACTTACTCTCAACATCTGGACTTCCTAATCAAGCGTCTTGCTGTTTAGCTGCCGTCCAGTCAGCTTGGGCTGCCCATTGACACAACTCTGAATCTTCAGAGTCAACCCGCATATGTACAAGTTATTGGTTTCGTATACGGACATTCTGTGGATCAGCAAGAGCGTAGTAACTTTCGGTTCAGGCTTTGTAGTTGTCGATATGAGAAGAGGAAATATCAAATCAATGAAGTACAATGCAAAGAATCATTTTGATATACGTCCCTGAATAGGTTGTAATGCGGCTTGTGGCATTCCTTGAAGTGAGAGATTATTATCGCCCCATGCCTAACAGAACCTTCTTGTACTGTCCTCGTCACCAATTACTTATTTTCCAGAAATGCTCTTCAACGGCTTCTCCCTGCCACAAATCACATTTACACACGATAATTTAAGTACGGACCATCATACCGAGGTGTTAGGCATAGCCTGGGAAATCCGCAATGGATTTCGTCTGAGTAGGTACCCGTCAACGCGGTATCTCCGCCCTACAAACCTCGAGGTTCGAGAGTGCGAGTGCCCCGGTTCGCATGTACGTTCATGTACTCCATCCCTACTCACGCGATTTGATTAACCTTCCCATCCACCAGGGGAGCTTTGGAACGCGCATGGTAAATAGTTTGAAAGACGTTTCTGAATGTGGTAGAGGCAGGGTTCTGAAACACAACCTCAACCTGAGTTCTGCGATTGAGAAAGCCTCAAATCTGAGACCCTTCATATCTAGGCCCTTCACCTTATTTAATACATGTTTTTCGCATCCATCTAGCCAACCGTAATATCATATATTTTCCTATCCAATTAAAGAAAAGCATCTGATCTCACCCTTCTTATGTCCGTAGGTCGCGTACATCAAAATACACTACGAGAATTATATCGAAGACAGCTAGTCTACAATACAAACCCGAGTTAGATATATGCCACGAGGTGTGATTAAGGGGCCATCCAGCGTAAAAGCATCCACTCGAATGATGTAAAGCCGGACTCGTTCCCTGAAGATGAACAACGTGTTGGGAAAGATATGTTCCTATGAGCTGCGATAGTGTGCAAACATAGCCGCGAGGCAGCAGCGAGGATTGAAATTTTTACTAAAAGTTGAAGTGGCTGTACCGTAAGCCTGGGAAAATGTGTGGCTTAATTTAAACTTGATTTGAACAATCTATCATCAAGGCATCGATCGTCTACTAATGCATAACGTCAAGTACACTCCCACCGTACATTTCCGTCTACACAAACTGACTCAGTCGTCTAAAACCCCTAATCCAAGGTTAATTTTTTTCATTTTCAAAGACCTACAACGACAACTCTACAGAAGACGACGCCTACAAGTCAACATCGGAACCAATTACTTGTGGGTTCTTATGACTCTGAGGGCCTACACGTGCTGTTGTGTGCACTACCATTTGTCGCAGACAATGAGTGAACAATGGCATCAAGGAAGGCACCGCGGAAAATATAAAAGTGCCTACATTCTGCTAGAAAACGCCCATCTTCCTACTGGCACCCATGGAGTCGAAAGTCACCCCACCTGATGCCCAATTGGCAGTCTCTGGAGGCCGCAGTCTCTGTAAACTTCTCGTAGAAAATGAACACGAACGTGTTCGTCAGTAAGTATATCTTCCAAGTGCACATATACATCAAATCCAACATAATTTAACACAGATTGCTCGAGATATCACCCGACCTCATCAACACCCGCCACCCACTCGGCTGGGCACCCCTCCACACTGCCACGCTCAACTGCGACCCAGAGCTCCTCGCGTTTATCCTCTCCCTCCCCGGGCTCGACGTCTCGGTAAAAGACCAATCAACGTTCAACACCTCGTCCTCCGACGCAGATATACAGTGCCGCAAAGAAGAATTATGCCCAAAGATTGTCGGTACAGAGTCCACGACCGGCGCGAGCGCGCTGCACTTTGCATGCATGCGCGGGGACGCTGCCGTGCTCGATCTGTATATTGGGTCGACAACGGATATTTCTAAGGGGTTTGATTGGCAGGACGAGAAAAAGAGACTCCCGAGGGAGTATTTTGATTTGGCCAGGGTTGATATAGAGGTAGTAAGAGCATACCATGAGGCGACCGTCCAGTGGAGGATGCGATACCGCTCGCTTGAGAGAAAAGGTACGATTTCTCAATTTTGACATGATTTTCTCAGTTGGATCGAGGACTCAAATATACGTGATATATGTAGATAGCGCAGCGCTCTGCAGGGCAATTTGCGAGCGCGATTTAGAATACTGTAAAGAGTGAGTTGCCTTTCAAAACCCCTCCACCGACGCATCTCACCGGCGCTTCGTTCTATACGAACCCTCTTCTTCAGGATTATCAACTCAAACAAGAGTCTCGCCATTACAAGGAGCCGTGGCATATACGGCCGAATCTCGTCAATCATTAAGTCCCTCAAACCGGCCTCTATAGATCTACACAGTATCACCTCCGCCAATCCGTACTCCGATGACGATAGCCAACCTCTCCACCTCGCTTGTCTCGTGGGCGAGATGAGCGTTGTTGAGCTGATCCTGCAGGCAGGCGGAGATTGGGAAAGAAAGGACGACAATAACATGCTTCCCGAGGAATACGTGAAGGTGCATGGTAGTGTCCACATGGAAGAGTTTAGAGCGCTATGTGCTGAGGAGAAGGAGAGAAGGGACAAGAAGGTGCAGCAGCGCAAGGCGGAGGAGGCGAAGGAAAAGGAGGCAAAAGAAAAAGAGGAAAAGAGAAAATTGGACGAACAGCTTGAGGCTTTGGTGTGTATGGGAGAGCTTATGGATGATTTACAACATGAGAGAGAGCGGGACTTGGAGGGTCTGTCAGATGAGAAGGCAAGGAAGCGCGCGGAGCGTGCCTCCAAAGCTCAGAAACGCTGTAACAAGGCTGAGCGGAAGAAGACTGGTATGTTTGCGTTTCCAATACTCATATTCAGAGGTTATCACATAATATTAACCCGTCTTATTTCCAGCAAAGGCAGAGAAAGAAAAAAAGCGAAAGCAAATCGCGGAGGACAAATACCGCATGCGACATCGTAAGCAGATTGACTCTCCATATATATGTGCCTATCACGGACTAATAAATTGTAAAACCGCTTCATCCCTCTCTCTAGTCGAGATAGAGAGATCTATAGGTGCAAATGTGGTAGGACAGCGGGGGCCCATCCGAAGTATAGCTTCGGCCTTACGATTGCGGGAGAACGGGTGGGTCGACCCCGAGCGTCCGCTGGTCCTGATGTTTCTAGGGAGCTCAGGGATTGGCAAGACGGAAATTGCAAAGCGCATTGCGCTATATCTGCACAACGACGCATTGAAGACAGCGGTTAGGGATAAGGCTAATGGTAGATCGTCAAGGGATAATGATTCCGAGAGTGGTGATGATAGCGATGAAGATGGGAACAACAATAGAGACGCTTCAAAAGACGGTGGGAAGGAGGGGAAGAAGGAGAGGAAGATCACACTTAGGGATATTGAGAAGTCAGGAACGTTTGTGCGCATTGACATGTCGGAGTACCAACATAGCCACACAGTGGCCAACTTAACAGGTAAGCTCTCCTCCCTTGTTTCATGCCCTCTCAGATCCAATTCTGATTAAATAAAATTCCGCGTCACTCACAGGATCTCCCAAGGGCTATGTCGTACGTTCCAGTCTCTCAGTCCTTTTCTCCTCGTTTTCCACGCTAATTTCATGTCCCTATTCCAATGCATGACAGGGTTACGAAGGTGGAGGCAACCTAACAAACCAGCTAAGAAAAAATCCCCGGGCCGTCGTCCTCTTTGATGAGATCGAGAAAGCTCATCCGGATGTGCTGACCGTGTTCCTCCAGCTCTTCGACGACGCGCGAATTACTGATCCAAAGGTATGTATGCTTCATGATCTTATAGGTATTAATGCACATATGGCTAACATACTATCTATCATGTGTTTGTACAGCATGGTACAATCCACTGCCCTGACGCTGTCTTCATTATGACGTCTAACCTAGGGTCGGAAGAGATCCGCCAGGCCGCGCCTGGTCTACACAAACTGGTTGAACGCACCGAGGCCGTGGACATGCACACACAGTACCTCAATGGGATAGCCAACTTCAACAAAACACTGTACCCCGTGCTCAAGAAGACGTTGAAGCGGGATGAATTCCTTGGTCGAATCAACCAGATGGTGGTATTTCTTCCGTTTACAGAGAACGAGGTTAGTCGGCTGAGCAAAAATACCATTTTTTGGGGAGTATTGACTGTTTCGATCGATTTTAGATTCGGAAGATAGTGAGAGTTGAACTGGATAAATGGAAAAAACGTGCTCACGAGCACCATGGTATCCGTCTCTCGTGGACACCTGAAGGTACCAATTTTTTGCCAGTCAGTAAAACTCATTTTTCAGTAATCTTTTATAACTGCAGTTATTGCTAAGCTAGCTCAAGGCTATGATGAGAACTACGGGGCACGTTCCGTGTCAAATGAAGTAAAATCATGTGCGATCCAGGTAATAGCTGAATCCCAAATTCGAGGAAATATCAAAAAGAAGTACAGACCTTCAGTATTAAAAAATTTTATCAGGGCTGACTTTTGTTCGCCATAGCTGTAACGTCCGACTGGTTATAAACGACACTGGTAACATAGATCTACGGAGAGAAGATCAACATGTAGCAGGTATGTGCAACCTTCAAGTCCTTGTGCTGTCATGAATCTGATAAAATCCTTGCAGCGCCACCCTCTGATAGTATTTCTGCTGGAGATACAGCTGCTTAGGCATTCTGAAAGACACATGAATGGACGAGATTAGTTATTTACATAGTTTCATTAAGACCAGATCGTCTATGCCTGTATCATTACCAGTTTAGGTTGCTCATCATTGTATTAATCGAAGGAATTGAAAAAGCGTCCATGGCTTAGAGGCTTGCCAAAAGGATATTGAATATTTTATAGGTAAATTATCAGATTGTGGGCAATGCCGCATACTTGACCGCGGCTCTGAACTATTGAATTCTCCATCGGATCGCGTCTCGGTATACACGATCACATATATGTCATGTGACTAATACACGGGCGCGGTTCTGATTTTGAAACAGCGACTACAAGTCCCGCGATGGGCCATTGTCCTGCTTTTGTGTTTTACAAGTTACGAGTGTGCCCCTTCTCTTTAATCTTCCATCGCTGAGTTGGTTCTTCATTCTGGTTTCCCGTCATCCTCTACTTTCTGTCGTTACAGCTCCCTGCTTTTACGATCTTCTTATTTGACACATCCTTGTGAGTCACGACATGTTAAGACCCTTGCTCAACTCACGCGCGCTCATTCCCCTCATTCCCCATTTTTGTGACACCACTAGGGTAAACTTCCAATCTGGCATCTTTTCTAGGTGTTAAAGAATCGATACATCGGTTTCCAACGTAGAAATACCCCAAATTGAACCTTTTTTATTCTCATGCCGAAGACACGCAACATTTCTTGGACGAGAGTCAATGCTCACGAAACGTTTAACACTGCCCAATCACGCAAAGATTCATGGTCAAAAAGAGAATCGTACCCCCCTTCCGCAGCAAATACACCTAATTTATGTCAAAAACATGCGTGGATGTTTGATGTTAGTTGTTCAAATTGTAAAGTAAGCCACTCTCCTTATGGTGATTCATATCCCGCCTCTATTATGGCATTTCTGACGCATAGTTAGCTGCGAGGCTCAGAAGATGGTATCGGCTCATCGTCAAAGCCAAAGAGTGGCTTATGTATCTCTGCGATTACGAACCAGGCCCAAGTTACTTCTGCTGCAGCTGGGCAGGCGCGGAGTTCTTGTTTATTGTTAGCTCATTCTAACGGTCAAGGTCCATCGAAACTGCAGCCTCAGTTGCCTTTTAGACATACTAAAGAAAGTCCAGGAGAATATCCATCGCCAAATAAGGTACCCTCTATGATGGATGGAATAGCCTCGAATACGTTGACGCCCGTCGATTATGAAGCAGATAATGGTAATGAATGTAGGCTTGACCCCCCTGCCAGCTCGAGCATTGTGTCTGCCAGTATCAAGCGGATTTGTAGAACGATAGGTGGGCTCAAAAAAGCTTTGAATTGTCCCCACCATGGAACAGAGTACGATGATGCTTGTGCTCACTGCCAGGTATTTACCATGTCATTCTTACACTGGATATATAATATTCACCATTATAATTGCAAATTTTGACTGGCCTATCTTTGTCAATAGTTCAGAAAAACGGTCAACACTCCAACACTATTCATGAGAGTGGCACCTCACGCAGGTCACCAAACTACGCTTACCGAGACATCCGAACAGGCAGAATCATTGCCCATCGAAGCAAGACTGGATCAGTCAACTGAAAATGAAATATCTATGAGCCCGCAATTAATAACTACTTCAAGCGCATCGAAAGGGAAGGAGAAAGAATGGTCTGCCTCTATCGAGACAGTACGAGGCAAGGAAAATGTACCCGTCACTTTGGGTCCCCTGATCCGAGATCTTTGAATTGCACTGCAAGACGAATCATTTATAAAATGGATTTCTCCCAAGGTGAGGTTCCCAACAGGAACTCGTAGGATATTTGGAACAATCTCCAGTTCGAAATCAACCAAGACGATTCAATTTCCACTATTGGCCTCAAACACAGCGCTCCTTGTATAGTGCTAGCAACCAAATTATTTCATGTTAAAACTTTTAATGTAACCAATAGCCAGTCCTCTGCCGCACGGCTTTCAAATGTGCGGTAAAGAAGCATATCTTGTTCAGCAATGCATGCGTGATCCCGGGCCAATACCGCTATATACCTTTTCAAAAAATTTCAACAAGAGTTTGTGCTCATTCCAAAGCATTGTAAACTCTGGACAGCATCACGTACATAAAATCTGGCATAAGAATATCATCAATCAACATCAACGTTTTGAAACGTGAATATTCCCTATCTCCGACAGCCTAGAGGCCAAAAGCCTTGAGACTGTCGATTTGAATATTCTAAGTGAAGATATGGTATTGTGCAATTTGTCCACATCCTAGAAACATTGCTTATGTGATGTCAAGTAGATTGGGATCATCCTTGGTGGGCTTCGTCGTATAGTAAATCTACTTGTCTGGGACGAGACCCTGTGACCCCATGGGTCCTACAGAGCTAACGAAGCTGTTTATACGCCTGTCTTCCATCACGTACAAAGTATATGAGAGAAGGCTACCGTCGTCACCTGCCTCATATCCATGATTGGCATGTTGGCTCAACCAGCATGCAGTGGTAGATAAAAGGTTAGTAATGGACTAAATTGTAAATACTTACCGGGCATCTTTCTCAAATTTAACCGCGTCCTAGTCATTTGATAGTACTGTCCGTAATTGCGACAGCTACAGAAGGCGTATGATCTACAAGTTCAACAAGGAAGTCTAAAGATATATCTACTTTGCTTGTCAGCCAGAAAAGCTTCTTTCCGATGTGGAGCCGACATGCTAACAGAGATGGAAAATGTCGGGTAAAATCGCATACTCCTGCGCTATCATTTCATGACCAATACAAAGCAAAAGAAAGTACAAGAAAGTACACGATGGTTTTTAGTAAGGGATAGAATGAGCATACTGTACATCAACAAGCACAACACCGTTAGTACAACACAAGAAACTGCCAAACCAGAAGGAAAAGCGGAGGCAGGTCCTCTATCTGCCAAAAAAAGAGCAAAGTAAACGCCACACAAAAGAAGATAATAGTACAGAGATCCAAAAGACACAGAGGAGAAAGGATACGAGGCGGCGTACTATACCTCGCTCCCTTCGCTACCCGTCGCCATACTTGCCAAACTTCCTCTTTGCGCGGCTTTTCGCTTCCCCACGTGCGCATCTCCCACGCCTGAACCATAATCAGGCGGCATGACTACAACATCGGCCACGCCAACCTCAAGATGTGGCAATGGATGCTCGTCGTCGTCGCCCATAACTGACAATGGATGAGAAATTATTGGTGGAGACGGAGATGTGGAAGCTCCGGGAGCGCCTGTTGAGCTTGATGCTGATGATAAAATTGCCGAACTCGAGGTTGACAAGCTGCTCGAGGGCGGAGAAGGCATGGCAATCAGAACAGCTACACGCATCGTATGTGGTCCCTTTAGTTCGAGCTTCTCATTCGCAGTTGCGTCACCACTGTTAGGCCCTGGAAGGTTGGCGTTTGAGCCTGCATTTGATCCTGCAAGCGGGCCAGGTAGGGGCGAAGTTGGGTTGGGTGTTGGGTTAAGCATGCGCACTACACGGGATAGGATTGCACGAGGCCGTGATGTTGGTGTCCGAACTGAGGTCGGCGGGGTTGGGACAGCAACAGCGGCGGAGGATGCGTTAGTAGGAGTACCTGCGTTTGCCTCGACATCCCGTTGCATTCCAACTGGCGTAGACGGCTGTTGAGCGGCTGTGCTGTGTAGGCTACCAACGGATGGGATCGTAGCCAAACCAGATGGCGACGGCGATGACGTAGGCAGCGTAGTCGACGATAGATAACTGACAGCGATAGGCTTGATGGTATCCCACTCCTTCGAATGCTCAGCTTTCCATGTATCATTGATCCTTTGACTTCCGGCCCCATGAGCACCATACGAGACAACATCGCCCTTCCCGTCGATGTATGCCTCCCAAAGCATCGGCTTCTTACTCAAGTCCACTTTTACAGGACGTGTAGGGGGTGCGGGAGGCACCCATGTCCCATTCCTGATAGCCTCTTCCACCATGAGCCTATGCCTCCGACGAAGCACGAAAGAGCGTATGACGATAGCGGCAGATACAGAGAGGAGGAGGACGAGTGTCGCCAAGAATGTGTATACTAGATTTTAATAAAAATAAGCATCATGAATAACAGAAAAATAGAGGATTCTCCGTGGGATGGGTACCACGAAAAGACGCACAGTATAGAGAAGCTGAGGTTGCGATGGACGCATTGGTGGCGTTACTGTCGGTCGAGGGTCCTGATGAATGAGAAGATGGAAATGGACTGGGCGTCGAGGTAGAGGAGGAAAAAGTTGAAGAAGTTGAGAACGAAGAAGAAAAAGACGTCGACGAAAAGGATTGGGACTCTGATGAAGCCGTCGAGTTACTTGACGACATGTTGTCGATTAAAATGATATAATGTCGTTATAGAGCTTGGTATATTGGGCGACTTGGCGGCACTACCTTCTACCCACAATACAATGAGGCAAAAGACAGAAAAGATGAGAGGGGAATCCGCCTTGTAGGGACCTAAGACAAAATAAAAAGAAGCAATGGTGGAGAGAAACAAGGAGCTACACGGGCAGCGGAGAGCCGGGGGGATGGAAACAAAAGATCACACTAGTTAAGGCGTGGGGATCTCGTGCCCAAACCGTGGTTAACTGGTGGCCTTAAAAATATGTCGTGTCTGTCACCCTGGACTGTAGTTGATTTCAAGGAGGAATTTTGCCCGTAAATGGATCCGAAGCAGTGCCCTCTCAGAGGTTTCGAGGCGATATTTATATCGTGGGTGCCGACGGACTATTTGTGACGATTATCCGGAATTGCCGTTCGACCTCCGTTGTGCCTCGAAAATGCTGATTGTTGACTGCGGAAAGCTATATGAGTAAAGGAGGTAATCCTATCTTTATGCAGGTAGAAGATTTGGATGCGAGCTCTGTAGAAGGATTGCTCCAATGACTGCGTAGCGGAATCTGTATTAGGCTTTGTGCTAGTATTCGTGATCGTGAACGTGGACGTGTCGGCGGCGTAAGGTTGTTAGCGAAGCTTGCTTAGAGTGATGATGATCTAGCGATGGTCAATCTTGATATCGAAAGCAGTGAACGATGTGTGATGTTGGATGGGCTCAAGGGTCAAGAAAACAGCTTTTAAACGACGACAAACAGTTGTAGGTGATGTCTGAATATCAAATTACATAGAAAGGGTAGAGAGAAAGCTCTTATCATACCTGAGCGTTTAATCCACCAGAATTACACTCCACTTGACCCGCAGTCCACAGGCTGTCGCGTATAAGGTATGGCCAAAGCGTGCTCCAAGCGCCACAATCAGACACCAGCTCCTCGTAGGTGCCTATTGGTAATGTAGCTCCTGAACTTCAAGCTTAGAGGAATGGGGGGTCGAGGGACAAGAGGGAGACGACAACAACCGAAGAACAAAAGATTCAACGGAGGCGTCAGTCATAACCACCACCACGCTATCGCGGGGGGAATGCACCCGTGTTTGGATAACCGGAGTGTCTTGCCGGCTCGGCAAAGTGGCTATACCAATTACCAAGCCAACGCGCAGACATGCCGGTTAACGTTTCCCGGCATTACACTAAGCTGCACCATCCTGCACCCAAAAAGTGTCGAGAGAAAAGTTGGCTATATAGCCTCAGCTGCTTTTTCAATTCTTTCATTACTTCCTATATTTTGTATCCTCTTAGAGCAAGCTACGAAATATATATACTTGATTACTAAATCAACAGTCGATGACACAGATACTATTCAATCTTCAAAGTGAGGACTCGCTCCGACCCGATCGAATATATCACAAGCAAGATACATACCAAGGATACTGACCTACCGAAGATGAAATGCTCTTTCAAAGCAGTATTATACTGCATTTAAATTCCGCATGTGTGATTATGAGTGCCAAATAAATTGCCGACGCAATTATGTTATGTTCCATTGACATGACGAATGTACAATATCACACGTCGGGATATTCAGAATATGAAGTTCCCACGAAGTGGGTAATCGAACGTTACAAAATATTTGAAATATAATAAGGTTTTAAATGATGCAACACGCTTTAAATAAAAAAGAAATACATATGTTAACTAAGATTGTAGTTACATGGCAACATCCAAATCTTTAAAGAATGTTGTGATAAATTTTATACATAAAGTACATTTCAAGAATGACTTGTATATTAAATCTGAATCATCCTCTTTGAGACCAAGATATTTTATATCAAAGTTGTCCTTGAAAGGAACTTTGTATTTTAAATCCATTGTAACTTTTGAATGCCTCCTGAATGTCGAAAAAAATTTAAAGTACAAAGGTCCTTTGTGGGCTCGCTTAGACATAGCATGTTTTGCACCATCTGTTGTTCATAGACATTTGAAATACAATACTCCCTTACATGCTGCCACATATATTGAGTTTGTTACTACTTACAAAGGTCCTTTATATTTTAAATATACAGGAACCTAATATCAGTACTTTGTATGTTATAACATATCTCAAATATGTTGTTCCAATATATTCTGCGCCCGCTCATTGCCCATTGAGTGCCCAACAGTCGCCCACTATAACAGCCACTGCGTGCCCACCTACATCTGGCATTGAACACCATTTTGCAGGCATCAATTCTACAAGCATGTTCAATGCCCGCAAAAGAGATCTAGGTGGGCACGCAGTGGCTGTTATAGTGGGCGACTGTTGGGCACTCAATGGGCAATGAGCGGGCGCAGAATATATTGGAACAACATATTTGAGATATGTTATAACATACAAAGTACTGATATTAGGTTCCTGTATATTTAAAATATAAAGGACCTTTGTAAGTAGTAACAAACTCAATATATGTGGCAGCATGTAAGGGAGTATTGTATTTCAAATGTCTATGAACAACAGATGGTGCAAAACATGCTATGTCTAAGCGCGCCCACAAAGGACCTTTGTACTTTAAATTTTTTTCGACATTCACGAGGCATTCAAAAGTTACAATGGATTTAAAATACAAAGTTCCTTTCAAGGACAACTTTGATATAAAATATCTTGGTCTCAAAGAGGATGATTCAGATTTAATATACAAGTCATTCTTGAAATGTACTTTATGTATAAAATTTATCACAACATTCTTTAAAGATTTGGATGTTGCCATGTAACTACAATCTTAGTTAACATATGTATTTCTTTTGTATTTAAAGCGTGTTGCATCATTTAAAACCTTATTATATTTCAAATATTTTGTAACGTTCGATTACCCACTTCGTGGGAACTTCATATTCTGAATATCCCAACGTGTCAGTAACTTTTATCTAGTTGAGCAACCTCCTTCTCTTCTCTCAAAGCTACATATAACAACAGAAACAACATACCATCAGCCGAGGCTGCTACTCTGACGACGTCAATCAATCAGCCGAGCATACTGGTGTCGATAATGCGACATCTTCCCATCTTCGCATTTTTAGAGAGCTATGTATAAAAATGTCGTTTTACCTTGGGTAAAATCATGACTCAATGATCTAGTCTAGATTTTGACTCTCAGAGTAAATCAGAACAAATGCATAAGACTCGCGTATACATAATGAATTACAACAAACACACACACAGATTAAGTTTCTCTCTTACTCTTGGGTGAGCGTTAAAGCACTTGGTCGCTGTTGCAATGAGCGCCGGGCAAAAAATTACCCCTTGCTGCGCATATGATCGATGTCAGGGGTTGAAGCAGCAATGACAGGTATGACATATAACTGGATGTATAGATGGCTATCTCAAAAATAGAGGTGGAAGACACCTATCAAAGGGTGCATCTTCACAGGTTCTCACATTGTTTATTTTTGTCGAGCGAACAAATGGACGTAGATGGAATAATTACAGTATGTCTGATTCTTCTTTTAGTAGAGTCTTTTAAAATTAACGCTACTCTCATGTGTTCTCTCAGTTTCTGACTTCTAACTTTATACCTCATTGCATTCCACACACCGGAACATTTGTAGGGAAACAGACACTCCGCCTACCAACTTGTTCGGTGACCATTTCTCGAGAACTGCGCCGGAAAGTCCTGCTGTCAATGTGAATAACTTAAACTATTCTGGGACATGACGGTATATAAAGGTTTCGCTGAGTGGCGAGACTACGAGTGGTTAGCTGGAGTAAATCCAACAAGTATTCCAGTGATGTCTACGCTAGCGTTTATCTTGGCTCACTCCCAACTCACGAAGTTGTTTATTTGCTAATTTTTCAATACATAAAACTTAAAGTTGCATACTTTTCCATGAATCTACCTTTTCTACTTCTCCCCAAGCACACACATCGTTCGTCAGGCTATGTAGTTCGCCAGTGTGTCCGAGAACTCATACCTTTCTAATTTCTCAGCGTACAGGCCCCTTTCTCTACGTCAGGAGCCAACTAGGTTGGGTTACGTAACAGTGTTTACGTCATATGTCATCCCGACAACAGCTCGGCTTGACTCAGCAGCATCATCGACTATTTGCTTGCTACGTGGAAGGATACAACTTCGCAGTGGGCCTCTGTATGCGCCATTGGCCATTTACGCGCTTCTGTATGCCCCGAATCCCGATAACTAAGGAAGCCATCATGGATTCATACCCGCAGCTTTGACCCAGATATAGACATGAATGACGATGTGCCGCCCTATATACGCTGTGTACACCACTTTGCGTCACCTTACTCTGTATTCTTCAACGCAGTCAAAAATTGATCTGCGGGAACACAAACCTTGTAGTCTGCTATTTCACATCGACTGGAAAACAAATCTGGCAAGCAGGAGCGTGTGTAACACTCGTTGGGGTTGGATTCGATACTGTCGGCCCATAGGTGTGTTGAAGCACTACTTCATTTTCAATGTATCTCACTTCGCATGATCCTGATCGATTATCATGAGAAATAGTTGAAGTGAGTCATCATCGGATGCGTCAGCTTTCCCACTGCTGCGCTCTTATCAAACTGGATTCTGCAAGGAGACTTCTACCCATCCTTACAATTCAAAATTGTTAAGGAAGAAGAAACCAAAACTTCACGCCCCCCTCCTACCTCTCTGAAAGATACTGTCTACTCATGTCCTTCGACGTTGCCGACACCTCTGGACAGTCATGGTTTGGCCCTGGTCAGGGTTTAACTCGCATTTTTGGCTTTTCATTCATAGCATCGCTCCTTCAAGGGATGGGCACAAAGCTGGAATCGATCGGAAATGCTGCAGGAGGATCAAACTCGTATTTTGGAAATAGTATGAAATTGTTCTTATTGGGAACCATCATTGAAAGTGGTCGGAGGTTTTTCTCATGGGCAATGGAAAGATTCAAACCGTTCCGTGAGTGGCGTCTCAAAATATGTCGTCATTGACATAGCTCCTTCACTGATACCTCATATACTGTACAGAATACTCAATTACCGCACATTTTTCCGAAGGTGACCCTGCCTACGACTGGATCATATTGTTTCTGGTGCGTTGCATCATACTTGTCTCGAACATCGTCGCGTATTCTCATCCTTCTTCAATGTAGACTGAGGAAAAAGTGTGGACACGCTCGAGACAGTTTCAAGTCAATGCCGCATCTTCTCTTCGACAATGGACGGTCAACTTGGCGTCTAACCCCAAGCCGGGTGGGCACGTCGATGAACACGCAGAGTACGTCCCAACATATGACGAACCACAGCTGTTTCGATGGAGGGGATACTGGGCCGAAATCAGGAGGAGTGGATCACAAAAAAATCAAGCAAATTATAATGCTTTTATCATGGATGGAAGTGGGTCTTTGGGAAAGCTGTCATTGACGTACGTATTCTATTGCCAACATTGCAACCGAAATCGCTTCATATGCAACTTTAGGCTATATACTCGCGATATGAGCGCGTTGTCTGCATTGGTCGATGATGCGCGAAAGAAATATATGGCCACTAGTAGACCACATGTCATTGTGCATAGCGCTGACCAGGTAGGGTCAACTTTCTCCAAACTTCATGTCATTAACGTTGTACTTACGCTTTGACGCGAAGGCAATGCTATCTAATCATCGAGGCGGCGCATGGCGCAACGCGAAACGCAAGAACCGTAGACCACTCAGTTCAATCATCCTGCAGGAAGGTGTTATAAGTTCCCTTGTTAAGGACGCTCGGGAATTTATCAAATCGGAGGCTTGGTACATAAAGGCAGGTATTCCTCATCGAAGAGGATATCTTCTATATGGTCCCCCAGGAACAGGAAAAAGTAAGGTTTCTCCACCATTGCTGATGGTCAGCATTCATTGATTCGAGCCTCGATCTATCTCTAGCATCAACAATATACGCGGTCGTCAGTAGGAATGTCGTTGATGCGTTTTGTGAGTGTCTAACAATAGTTTTACAGGCTGGAGAATTGGGTCTCGAGATATATTCTCTTGCGCTTTCGTCAAACATGTAAGTTTCTTCGACTTTTTTCTCCATTATCTCCTATCTTGTCCTCATCGATGTGGATAGGCTTGATGATGCAATGCTGGCACGATTGGTATCATCAATACCAAAACAAGCCATAATCCTTATTGAAGATATCGATTGCGCATTTCCTTCTCGCGAAGATCAGGAGAATGAGGAATCGTCGATGCGTGGTATGATGATGGGAATGAACATGATGGGGATGAATAGACGCGCTATGAACATGGCAAGACCCGGATCCGCCGTGACTCTCTCGGGGCTCCTTAACGTTCTCGATGGTGTTGGAAGTGAGGAAGGGAAACTATTTTTTGCAACGGTATGTTATGCACATCAAGTCTGACAGAAATCCCATGCTAATTGTCGGCTTATAGACAAACTACGTTGAACGACTGGATCAAGCTCTTTTACGTCCTGGACGAATCGACGTGAAAATTCCATATCAGCTTGCAACACAGGAACAAGCTGCTGCATTGTTTGTACGCTTCTACCCAGATGACGAGCTTACCGTGGATGCAGGATTAGATATCGAAAAGAAATCTCTTCCTGACTTTGCGAAGCCATTGGACATACCTGCACTTGCAGAACGTTTTGCATCTTTTGTTCCCCAGCATGAATTTTCCACAGCCGAGTTGCAGGGTTTTCTTCTGTCCTGCAAAAATGATCCCCTTCGTGCAGCAGATGAAGTCGGTGCATGGGTGGAACGAGAGAAAAAGGACAAGTTGGAGCGTTTAAAAAGAGAAGCCGAGGAGAAGGAAAAGAAGGAGGAAAAAAAGGAGGCCCATGAGACCAAGCGTTTGCGAGGCGGGTTAGCGAGACTCGGCGTTTCTGTTGGAGGTCAAGAACCAAAATTTGAAGCTCTGCCTTACCTCAATTCAACGGTTACCCCTCAACATCGTGCTAAAGTTGATGATAAACCTGATGCAAATGGAGCTGCTATGGATCAATACCATGCTGAAGCTTCCACTTCGAAAGTATCTCAGGTGGTTGACCCTAACGGCTCGACTTTGCTGTAGAGTCACTCGTAACCCCCAGTAACCATATCTTGAAGAACTACCGAAAGTAAACGTACCGATTCTGAGGGTTTTATTCACCCTAATGTTACATGTATCCTGCAGCAAAAATGTCTACATTACTACAAATGGACTCCCTTTTCTATTTTGTTCTGTACAAACTTGTCAGGTTTATATTTCACCGATCAGCATTTGATAGATGTACTAATTCCTCTCTAACACTTTTGTGTTCTTGGCTCAGGTCTATTATTTGCAAAGTTGGCATGTTCCGTAAATGTCATTATTATCATATAAAGCTTCGGATCCGACAACTCAACGTGTGATGTACTGCGAATTATCGTAAAGCTATGCGTTCACAGTGAGTCAACCATAACCACTTTCTCTATATTTAGAACACGTATGCAGTTTCCAATGGCCGACTCGACCAAGAATCTGTTATGTACCCGGTAATGCTATGTGCGTACCTCAGCAAACCATGTCTCATGGCATCAATGAGTCACATTTGACAATATCTATAAAACACCTCAACCACGCTTACCGTCTTTTATTTCCACTACACTATCAGTGCTCTCTGGCGCCTACCAATACGACTACAACTTATTACCTACGTGTTTATCGATATCCTTTGCATGAGTTGGCCATCTGTTCCTGGAACCCCGGTTACTACCCCCTACGTAACCGGAAACGATAACCCTTGGTTGTCACTTCTGAATTGGGTGGCAGATTTTTTGGGGCTCTCCTTTCTTGCACCCTTATTTCAGGCCAATTCTCTCGCATTTAACAGCATAAAACTGTTCCTCCTCGGATCTTTGGTAGAAACAGGACGAAGGTTCTTTCGTTGGGTCTATGAAAGGTTCGATTTTTTCCGTGAGTACCCTCAATCGATACTATCTGTTCAATACTGTATCGTGGGACTAATTCCTTTGCTCATTTTCGCATCAGAATACTCTATAACGGCGCAGTTCGATGAAGGGGATCCAGTGTACGACTGGATAATCCTCTTTTTGGTAAGATGGAGATGAATCGAGTATGGGGGAATATCACAGTCACTCATCCTATTTTATAGACTGAAAAGAAGATATGGAAGAGATCTCGGCGATTTCACGTTACCGCAAGATCCAGTAGGCGGAGATGGGGAATTAGTATGGGCCAGAATGGTAATGCAAATCATCATCAGAGTAGCAGCTTTACCTCTGCAGAGTATGTTCCTACATACGATATGGCACAACTGTTTCGATGGAATAGTTACTGGACTGAAACGAGACGGACTCTCCACGAATATCGAGGAGGTCCTGTGTACTCCGCTCCAGGCGATCATGCTCCGGGATCGAGAAAACTTTTTCTTACGTGAGGCATCAGTATTTCTATCCTTTGGCAATTTCTGATATGTAGATGAACCGGTCGATTAGAATTTACACACGTAGCATGTCAGCCTTATCGTCATTCGTTGATGACGCCAGGGAATTATATCAGGAAGTGAGCCAGCCACATGTAATTGTTCATACAATAGAGCAGGTAAGTTTTCTCAAGTTAGAGATTTGGCTCGCAATGAATCAAAGTAACATCAAAATACAGAACAGTCCCTACCTCCACGGTCAAATAATGGGAAATCCGTGGTTAAGCATAAAAAACAAGGCTCGCCGACCAATTAGCAGCATTATTCTTCCAAACGGAATTGTCCAGTCGTTAGTTGACGATGCCAAAGAATTTTTAAGTATGGTGGACTGGTACTCAACAGCCGCCATTCCTCATCGAAGGGGATACTTGCTCCATGGCCCTCCAGGAACAGGAAAAAGTTCGTAATTTGTTTCGTTTCGATAAGGATGTATTCGATGCCTGACCAACAAATACAACTCATAGCATCTACTATCTACGCACTTGTGAGTGACCTACTCTTCAACCAGCGCAGTAGGTTCCAATATCTCATTACATTTTCCAACAGGCAGGAGAACTTGGGCTTGAGATATACTCTCTTTCACTCGCATCTGGACAGTCAGTGACTAATCTGTACACCTTTGCTTTTTAACGTCACTTTGGCTAATTATAATATTTTCAGTGTCGACGATTCCTTCCTTCAACGAGCTGTGTCGTCTATTCCAAACACTGCTATACTCTTGATTGAAGATATCGACTGTGCCTTCACATCCCGAGAAGACGAAGAAGAAGAGGAACTACCTGCCTTTCCAGGGATGGGAGTTAGTAGAACAACAAAATCAGGTGTTACTTTATCTGGGTTGCTCAATGTTCTTGACGGTGTTGGAAGCGAGGAAGGAAAACTGTTCTTTGCCACAACAAACTACATAGAGAGACTGGATCCCGCACTTCTACGCCCTGGGCGTATTGATCGCAAAATCCAATACAAGCTGTCGACGAAGGAACAAGCGGAAGCTCTTTTCCTGCGTTTCTACCCTCCTTCCTATACTCTCACCGCATCTGAGGCTTCAGATTCAAGTATAACGTCCACAGATTCTGACAAGACCGAAAAATCGCCAACTTCCGTGATCATCCAAGTTTCAGACCAAGAAACAAGACTCAAAACTCTCGCATCCGAATTCTCCCTTCACTTTCCCGAACACGAATTCTCGCTTGCTGAGCTTCAAGGGTATCTTTTATCTTGCAAGAAGGAGCCTGAGATAGCTGTGGCTGAGCTCAAGACATGGGTCGAAGAAGAAAGAAAAGAGAAAGAGGAGAGAACAGCTCGAGCAGAGGAAAGAAAGATTAAGATGAAAGACAAGAAGGATATCAAGGAAGCAGCGAAGCTACAAGGATCATTGCAAAGGCTGGGTATATTGGGCAATTCGAGCGAGACTCCCTTTGTCCATGTTAATGGAATATCGGCCGAGTAGGGCGATATGGTAATGGGTGCTCTCGCGAGTCTCGAGTTCCTCAGTTCCATCTGACTGTCGGCACAAATTCAACGCTGAGAAGTAACAGGATCGACACGGTGTATAATACTATTTGATTGAAATTTGTTTTCAACCTTGTAATGGACTAGAGGAATGATTGACAGAAACTTCCTGTCAACCACGCGCGCTTAGAATAAAATCCAGTTACTTTCATTGCTTCTATCGTTGCCATCTGACTACCCCAAGGATTCCTCTTTGTGGGTGTCAATTCTTTGTGAAGAACTGCTCCGGCGTCTATCAGCATGTTGGCTTCCTTGATTGAATCTTCTGGACAAAACGCCTGTAAAATACGAAAAAAAAAAAACAATTTCCATCAGTCTTGACTCCTCCATGGTACGCACTAAAAATATGGATTACAGTGAACACGCATGGAATTTTCAGTTTGACGAGCTGCGCCATAGTTTTTCTCCACGATTCGATGTTTTCGGGTTCTGAACATCCGGCATCAAACGCAACAGCGAGGTCAGGTTTGACATACTTTTCTCCTTGCCGAGCAATGTATTCGTAATAGTTCCTTATCGTTAATTTTTAATACTTAATTTGGCACGATCAAATCATAAAGACGATGCTCACATAGGATGACAGTCATATTCTATCTTTTGTCCTCTTTACGCTGTGAATTAGCATCCGGATATTTATGGCATTAGTGCATGAATCGTACGAGAGGCATGATATAGTGAGAGAAAATGGTTCAAGGCGTGGCACAGCAGGTGGTCTGTGATCCTCAAGAAGGTGGCTGGACAGCACTATCTGAATGAGTATGAGACATCAAAACTGGCAGAGATATCGGAATAGGGACAATTTACCGTCAAATACTTAACTAAAGGAAGACGTGACAACATTTCCGAGAAAATTTTAGTGCTAGCGAATTCATCAATGGTTGTTCCCATCAACTAAATAACGCGATCAGTGCAACCAATTGACGAGCCAGCCCCCAGACATACATGAATGGTCAGTGTTTCCTTCTTCGTCCACGAATCATCTTCATTAAACAGTTCCAATGCCCACAGAATCGTCATTGGGGCAGCAAGTCCTTCGGTGACACAACGCAATGCCGCATCCATCAAGTACGGAGGTACGAGATGGCCGAATTCCCGCTCAACGTCAGGGCGAAAGTTCTCCCAGTCAAGCCCTCGCAAGGACCTCCAACTAGGAAACCGCCGGGAAGGCGTCCACATGGTGAATCCTCCTTTGAACAAATTTATGTCGTGTATAAGCTGGCCGACTCGCATGTCTGCAGCGGAGAGCAAATTGACGTCGCATTGAGGGAGAGAATAAGGGCCAGTAGAGGGTTCCTTCCGATGTCTAGATTTTACAGCTTTCCAGTGGCTCTTGCAGCAGTAGAAGGAGAGCCGGCATCGCGGGCACGGTTTCAGTACGGATCCAAGCATAGGCTCTCTTCCTGCCTGCCTTGCTTCAACCCGAAACGACATATCTGAGCGGCCACTGCAAATTCGACGCAAGCCAGGGAAGCATTATCAGTACGCGTAAGAATGAATAACCATAATATAAATACCATGTGAGGCATCGAGGTTCCCATCCCACCGTCTGTTTAATGGGATTATCGAACGATATTCCTAGCTCGCTCCTCAGAGCGTCAAATTTTAGCTGACCTATCGAGTCCAGAAGCAAGTTCAGATCGGCAGCATTTTCAGCGAGAGTCTTGGGCGATTTGTAGGGGAAATTGTCTAGAGGAGTACAAAACTGCAAGCCATCCTTCGCTTCGACGGTGCTGACGGCTCTACAAAGTTTTTTGTGCTTCGGCCAATCATCCTTGAAGAACCAAACAACATTAATCTCTAGGGAACATTATATAAGAATGAAGCATTTAAACCTTTTGACACTCTTAGAAGGCCGGTCAGCAGTCGCTCTCAAATGCCAAAGACCAAGACATACTTGAATTGCAATAATATATGCGTAGACACCCTGCACATCGTTGGAGCGGAGTTGCCAACTCTACCTTCTCCTTCCCACATTTGCAGCACGCCTGACCTTTCATGGCCATCAGGAGAACAGGAAGTCGGTTCGATATGTCTAAGAAGACATCCATCTTCTAGACGTTGGGGTTGATGAGTGGCAATAAGACAATGCGAGCGGGTGGTTGCATTCTGGAATATGACTCGATTTTATGTATAATAGTTCATCAAGAACGAGATCACAGTAGAACCAACGATACATGGACATCGTGTCAGACGTACTTATCACCATGTCACCTATAGACAGGTAATTTATCTAGGTTGATATTCACGATACAGATGGAAACGTACGCGACTAACTAGGTCCCTAAAGCGTTAATTTTGGACAATGGATATAGCTTTATCGGAATCCTCCCGCGAGCCAGCCATTGACTGCATAAAAGCCCGTGACCTTATTGGGCTCTGGAATGGCAAGACAACTTCCCCAAGGGTTAGCTCTAGGACCCAGTTGTGGGTGCAGAGTCGCTCCCACATCCCTGAAAATATTTGCTTCGGCTTCGGCTTCTTCCTGGTTAAAGGCCTGATAATTTTCATCCATCAGACGAAGCTGCAGAGTGAGGAGAAAGTGGGCGAATAGCTTACCGTAAACACTGCTGGGATGCGATGTTTGATCAAGACAACTAAAGATTCTTTCCACAGATCAGTGTACTCTTGTGAACAGCCTGAGTTGAAAGCGACTGCGAGATCAGGATTTACGAAATTGGTTCCACTTTCGGACACATATTGGTGGTATGTTCTGTATACAAACGCGTTGAATACTCATCACACCAATCAGAGTCTACGAGAGTACTGACGTTGGGTAATAAATAAACGTTCTTTTCCGCCCGCTCCTCGTACACGCCCTTATAGTTGAACAAAATAGGCATTAGATCGGGTTCAAATGTCAAGAGAAACAAATTACGGGCAAGTTTTCATCACATTTGAGGTTTGTTTTTGGCCTGTAATACCAGCTAATTCTGGGCCGACCAAAGTCAGCTTTCGAACAGTGAAAATGAGTACTTTTTTCGTTACAACATAAACAAAGATTGGGTTACCGTCAGGTTTTTTACTAGAGGAAGTCGATGAAGAATCTCTTCGAAAACATTAGCATTTAGAATTTCTTTTTCAGCAGGTCCAAGGATCTGGGGTTTGTTGATGAGCAAAAATGAAGACCACAGATTGAGATTATAACCAACATGTATATTGAGAGTATCCTTTTTTGTCCACGAATCATCGTTGTTCAGATTTTCGAGGGCCCACAGAATCGTCATAGGCATCGAGAGACCGTCTGTTGCCGCTCGAGCCAGATTTGGCAACAACGCGCTAACACCAGGAAGTCCCCCGAAATCTTGTTCGATGTCGTCGGAATAATCACTCCAACCAATGCCTCGAAGGGATTTCCATGTCCGCAACGTACGCTCCGGTGCCCATTTGAAAGTTCCTTCGTTCGCACCAGACATCACCATGGCAAATCGGATGTCTTCGAGGTACAGCTTGTTCATATCACACTGGGACAAGTTATCGCGGCCATCGCGGCACGGTTCTCTTTTATGTTTCTCCTTCACAGCGTCCCAGTGTTCTTCGCAGCAGTACGATGTGAAGAGACAATCGGGGCAGGGTTTCAATCCGGGTGATAACGGTTTTCGCTTCCTAAGCGATGCCTCGATCCGAAAGATCGCGTCTGAGCGTCCACTGCGTAAAGAGAAAAACGAGATTTGTCACGATAAAAATGAGAAATGGGAAGCTCCAAGTAGTGAAGAGCTTACCAGGCGAGACAATGAGGTTCCCATCCGATAAGATTTCGCTCCTCCATGCGCAGAGACCTCAACAACTCTCGTTCCAATGCTCGCATTTCAGTTTGGATGACAGCACCAATGCACTTGTTCACCTGGTCAATGTCGGTAGCTACGTAGGTCTCATCGTCATCATCAATGAACATGTATGGTGCGAGTAAGTTGTTGGCGTCCTTCGTTTCGACAGCTTTGAATGCCTTGCAAAGTGCTTTGTGCTTGGGCCAATTGGTCTTTGAAAGCGACGTGAGGCTTTTATAGGACGTGAAAGGTGCGTATATCGTACCCTTTGACATTCTATCGTCGGAAGTGCATAAGTTTCGAGGAAGGTCTTCAAAGAGGAGGAAAACTCACCGGAGCCACAATAATAGACATGAAGACAGCCAGAGCATCGTTGAAGAGGAACTTTGGACTTCTCCTTGAAACATTGATAACAGGCTTGCCCTATGCTGACGAGCATGGGAGGGAGCTTGACTCCAAATTCCATGTTGTGCAAAGACGCTGGTTGTAGGTTGTCGATGGACGTGGTTGAAGTCAAAGCATAGAGGCTTCTTTTTTGGGGTAAAGGCCCAGCCAGTCGGGTTTCGCCAGTACAAGGAACCACAACAAAGGCATGAATACTTTGATGTTGTCTGCCATTACAAAGGTTGATTGTGCCGTCTAATAATCCGCGCTGGTTAGTTGTCTGGCATGATTGGTGAAAGAGATGTCCTACGCTGGAGGTAACGATGTAATGGTGATGATCGTAGATGGAAATAGCAGTCATGGCCCCTTTTTGCAAGCTTAACCCTAACCTGTGTTAATATTGTTTTTAAAAAACTACCACTGAAGTATACACGAATCGATGATGAGGGGCACTTCTTTCTACGGAATAATATTTTTCAATCGATAGCTGGCCATCCCATTGACACAATGCACCTTGCTGCGCCTTGTCGTGACCACAATAGCCCCTAACTATCTTTTCTTAATAACACACACAAACAACTCCGCGCCGCAGCCTGCCGATTCACCGCCCCGACAAAACAAGAACAGACATTTTCCACATGTACAGACAAACGACACAATTCACGATGGAGATTCTACTTCCACCACAATTTTTGCGTCGTTTCTTCTCGCCGACCCAAGTAATACCTCGTACAAACGAAAAGCTACACTTTGAAAATGGCACCCCTTGATCTTCCTTCGAGCACCGACGTCGTGTTTGTCGATACTCTCCGCGTATCAGCCAACATCGGCCGGGACTGGTGGGGCAAAGCACGAGCACAGCCCATTGAAATCACAGTATACCTCCACCTAGAAGAATCCTACCTCCAAACCTCAGGCAAAACAGACAACGTCCTCGACTCTGTGCACTACGGCCATCTCACCAAGACAATCAGCACCCTCATCAAGGAACGGTCGTCCGAAGAGGAGGCAGGGGAGAGAAGCAGCGGGTTTGCAGATGCCGATGATCTGATACAGGCTGTCAGCGAGCGCGCGTTCGATCTGGCTGGCGATGCAGCTTCCGAAGTCAGGGTGGTTCTGGGTGTGCCGAAGATGATTCTCCTTGCCAGCGGCTTCTCTGTAGACACAACGATCGCCAAAGGCCCACCTCATTTTATGTCATCGAAGAATGTTTCTGTGAACGATATCGTCCTCCCAGTCATTATCGGCGTCAATCCTCCGGAACGAGAAGAAAAGCAACGCGTTATTATTAACATTACCTTTCACGAAAACACGGAACTGTCTCAGGTGAAATCCCCCGATTACAAGCAGATCGTCTCGGGCCTTTGCAAGGTTTGTAGTACATTTGTATCTCTTTTGCAGCCCTTCCTAACAATATGCCTCAGGAAATTGAACCTACGTCCTATCTCACCCTCGAGAAATTCGTAATGGAAATTGTCCGGTTCTGCTGTCTCTCATCCGACAAAGTTGCGGGCGTAACTGCTCGAGCCCAAAAACCCAGCGCTCTTAGCTTTGCACAATCCTCCGGAGTTCAAATAACCCGAACACGCGAAATATTCCTGTAATCCTAGCCGGAGAGCTAAAAATCTAACACTCGATGTAGACGACGTATATATTACTCAATGTTGCATCGGCAGTCGTAACGTTCATCTAGCTTTTCTATGCATAAATTTGTGTCCTTTCTTTATGAGCATGTCAAGGCTAGCGCTCAGTACTGGTGGGGTTGTTTACCAAATAACGCGTATCTCATTCCATTTTCCCGCTTGAAGGCTGAGGGTTTGCTATGGTCAGATTCCAAAGAACCATCCATTCTTTTAGTATCCATCCTACATAAATTATTTAATTATACCATTTCTCCCTCAAGCTCTTCCTCTTCACCATCGGTCTCGTCACCAAGATCGCGACCAACAGACCCGTAACTGTAAGCACAAGCTGCACCTTGTTAAAGCTCTCGCTCAAAACGTCGAACGTGTTGGACGGTGTCACGCGCGTGAGGAACATGTCGAGGCCGTATGCGAAGACGAGCGAAGTCGACTCGAGAAGAGCAGGAGCGGTGATAATTTTTTGCACGTTTGCAACCTGGTCATCGAGAGATTCAAAAACAGAAGTTAACAACAGACCTGGACTGTAAGAAATAATGACTTACGTCGTAGTTATGGGATAGCGCCCTCTTCGGATCGTTGGGGATCAGAGGGTCGTACTGGATGAGGAGCTCTTCCTGATCTTCAGCTGTCATCTTGCGCGATGGGCGCCGAGGATCAAAGATCCGCCTAGGGAATGACTGGATCTTCCTGTTCGCTGTGGCAACTGCAAAAACAGAACATGCAAAAACTTGAATAATATGTAACCCATTTGTATTGGTTAGAGGAGCTTACCGATGAGATCCTTGCTAGTTATACCAAACTTGGTCGTAGTTGTGGCCAGAGCCGTGATAGCGGACGGGAACACATATGCCTGCTCATACACAGAGTAGTTGAGCGTATCATTCGAATATGCCGAGATACTCGAACTGCGCGTATATGTGTCAATTAACCACCATCAGACAAAACAAAAGAAATAACAACGCACCTCATAATTTTATCATCCGCCTTTTGTCCTTCATAGAACTCCACACTGACCATACGATATCCTTTCGCTCCGCCCACACTCCCACCAGCAACCTCCGCCTCATAATAATGATACACCAGCCAATTCTCCACGAGGTTCGTTTTGATATCACAACCTCCCCCTCTCACAGTGCCTGCGCCCGCACCCGGTGTGCCCGGTGCGTCCGACGATGGCACGGGAGGCGAAGCTTTTACTTCCGCATGGTACACAATGGTACCCTTCGCACTATCCACGACATATATGCCACACATGACATCCGTTTTCGCATTACCTTCCTCGTCAACCTTGTTCTTCCTCGCCACAGTTTTGACCACGAATAGTCGTTCGTCCAAATACTTGTACAGGGTCTTGCGCGATCCTAACACTTTGCCTACGCTTGCGACGCCCGAGCCCTTGGCGTGGCCCATCGTCGGTGCCTGTGGGAGGAGCGCCTGAATCTCTTCGCCCGCTGGAAGAGAAATTGCCCATGTTGGGTATGCGGTTGGCTTGAAGTGGGACTGGTCTTTTGGTGGAAGCCCGAGCTTGTGACCGACGATACGGTGCCGCGACTCGACGTGTGCGCGAAGTGGGAAAGATAGACTTGGGAGGGCGCGAGCGAACACAGACTCAGCGGTTGGGTTAGAGGGATAGATGTATGCCTATAAAAACGAGAGTAACCAGGTCGTTGAAATAAAATCAAGGGAAGATCGAAGGAAGGTGGAGTGAAACGGACCTGCAAAAACTCGTCCAATAGTACGATAATCTTTCTTCCCTCCGCATTCAGTATGTATACTTCGACCACTGGTCCAGCAACGATATCCTGTCCTTCAAGAATGCCTCCATTATCTTGATCGTCTTTTTTCTCCTCCTTCTCTTTCTCTTTCTCGACCTCTTCACCTTCGCCTTCAGATTCGACCCCAAGCTCAGCCAAGATATCCGAAGCACTCTTCTTCGAGGAAGGGAGCGCATCTTCGCCTGTGAGCGCATTTATGTGAAATATAACAGTGTCAACAAGGGACTAGTTATATCCCAGCATGAGATTAAACCCTAAAATTCGCGAAAAATTGAACCTCAAACTCACATTATCTGCCCTCCTTTGCCCGACAAGCACAACCTCCGGGTCTCCCTTTACATCTCCGGCGTCGCCCTCACTCGTGACAGCCTCATCTCCAACAGCCCTGATCACAAACAACTTCACCGGAATCACTCTCCCACCCATACCCGCTCGACCGACCCATCCCATCCCGAGCACTCTGCTCCAAACCATAGCGCCTGTTGAAGTATCGATAGCATATACCTTTCCGAATAGGGTGGCAGTGATGATTAGTTGCCGGTGGCCAAACGCGTCGCGGGCTAAAGTGGTAGTGGAATCGTTTGATGGAGGTGTTGCGGCGTTGGAGAGCGCGCGGTAGTCGATAACGACGGTGGCAGCGGCTGGAGCTGGAGAGGAAGTGAATCGTTTGATGAAGTTTGCAACATAATTTGGGAAACCCTAGTTAATCGGCCCAGTCAGTCAGCTAGTCAGTTGGGACGTGGATATCAAAGGTAGATATGGTAAGCCGCCGGCTCATCCAAACTTTCTCGAGAAAATCACAAAAAAAAAACCCAAAACACACCTGCGCGTCAACAATCTGCCTACTCAACCTCCCTAGGAACCCTTCCTCGCTCTCCCTCGCGATTATATCAGCGCCTTTTCCTCCCTCCGGTAGCTCAACAAACTCAGCGACGACCGTAGCAGCTAGGCCCTCCTCACGCGTCCAATGCAACACAGGTTCCAATTCTAAAGAAGAGGGCGCAGACCAAAGCTGTACGGCACCAGTGGTGGTGGTAATGAGGATCCTGGCGTGCGTAGACGATGCATCGCGCGGACCGTCGAGGGCGACCTAGAGCGTATTCGAATATGGATCAGAACGCGAAATCACGTTGATTCAAAGGAAAAACACCTACGTGGCTCAATACACCATGGGATTGGGTATCAAACGCAAACGCAAAAGGACGTGGCGCTTGCTGTGTGGACGCCTCGGATTGGACGGTGTATACGTCTGCTGACGCTTTCTGTGAGAGGGAATGTCGTCAGTCATCTAAAAGCCAGGGAATATCCTGGGAATTGAATAGACATAGATGGAAATATGTCATAAACGCTCGGAGAAACGCAAGTTCTCGCGCTCGGAAGTGAAAAAGTGCATATACTGGGTAAAATGGTGTGCACGGAACCAGCGAAGCATAACGCGGAGAAATACGAAAATACCGGAAAGTCAAGAAATGAAACCAATGACGCACCTGAACAGCATGATCCCACCACACCCTTCCCACAGCGGGTGCACCGCGCGCGTCCAGACCACCTGCGTACATAGACTCAGCTTGTGTTGGAGTTGTCGCCTATGCGCCATTTCAACGAGGAAATAACCATCAAGATGAATTGAAAATGGGTTAGATCGAGAGTGATAACGGGTGTGTCGTAAGAGCGAGAGGTTGGCAATATGTATGTCAATGCAGCGGGTCGGATTAAACAAAGGCAGGAACGGGCGAAAACGCGTTAGCCAGAATTACAGAGATGAGCGTTTAGCAAAACAGGCGCACCGATCCCTCAAATTCCCATACACTTTCCGCAACAACTTCTTCTTCACCCTGTTCCGCGACTCTCAGAACCAAAGAGCTGCCATCACTCCTACCCACCACAACATGACCTTCTTTACCTAACCCGACGTCGACAAGTTTCTCCAATCCCGCAGAACCCGAGTTCTTGAGAGCCTGTGGGCGGGGTTTGAATTGCTTGCTGGAGGAGGTTGAAGGGAGGGGGAGGTAATACAGTGTGGATTTCGATAACCATAGAATCACCGGTTTCCCGGTATCTTTGGATGTTGCGCTGGCACGGACGACGAAAAATTGAGTGAGAGGGTCTGATATTGAGCTTGGCACGCCTCCGCTGAGGTTCTCGATAACTTCTCCGGAGGAGATTGAGAGGGCGGTGGTGTGAAGTGTAAATGAGGCTGTGGATGATGAGAGGCCTATCAAGTGTATATGCTGGGAGGACGGGGAGATGAGGATGTCGGAGTAGATTGTTAAGGATCTACAAATGAACGTTACGAAGGTATGGAACGAGGAGAGCGAAGATGAGATAAAGGAAAACAAATAGGGAACAGTGCGTACCCCTGATCAGGCGACTTCCATGCCCACATCTCCTTCCCGCTCTGGGCGTCGAGCTTTCGTACTTCGCAGCCATTGGTGAGGACGTACAATACGTCTTTCTGATTTCCATTAGAATCATTTCCTTCACGACTGAACACAACCTGTTTTCCGAGATGTGCTGGTTCCAAGAGCGCGCCATTGGCTGGGTGGTGTAGCCTCTTTTCAAGGAGGAGAGAGCCGGTGAGTAGGGAGAAGGTGCGCAATGTTGAGCCACCGGGTCCAGATAGTGTCGCGAGTGCTATAGTAGATTGGTTAAAGGGAATAAAGAAAGAGCGATATGATACGTGAATACGAGTTATGAAGAAAGATTGAGCAAGAAACGTACTGGTGCTGCTCTTGTAGTATCCCGCTACCCGGTCTTCCGCGTCGAATATGTGCCTCCATACTGTCCACAGAACAATAAAGTAAGCATATATGTCTCAGTAGCATCGATTAACTATAAAAACATTGTACGCACGGACAGCGCCGTCTTCCGGGTCGAGCACTGCAAGGACATTATTTCCGGTTGTAGTGACGATTACAGTCTTCGTTCCATTCGCCTTGATTGCAGTGCCTGTTTCCGTCTCGTCGAGGTCGACATCAACAAAGGAAGGTGCGGTGACAGGTGCATTCGAATGAGGTACACCGATAAGATGTTTATGCCAGTCAACGACGCCGACGTCCGATTCGTGTAGCGCATAAACCGACTGAGTGAGGTGTGATAGTTGTAGTAAACCGGAAAGAGTGATGAGGGGGGAGATGGCTGCCAAGAGCCGCATTTTGGATATGAGCGGACCCTGCGGTGCTAGCCTTGCGCAGGTTGATTAGTTCGTAGAATGTGGGTGGAATGAGGAAGCGCTGTCGTCGTGTTACCAGCAGCGAGCAGGACACATCATCGTATTGCAAACGCGTCCTGTGAATATTCTCACGCTTTTGATTTCTACCTGGCACCAACCTGGCACATCGCGCGGACTGCTGCCCCAATCTATGCATGCCACGTAAAACCATTGAGAGTATAACAGATACAACCTCGTGAGGCAGGTAAATACTCCAAATACGTGTGCTCAAGCAACTTATTGGAAAAAGTCCGGAGCGGATGGAAAAATAAAGGGAAATTAAATAGTAACAATTGAATTTTAGAAACAAGCAGATCAGTACTGTTTGAGTTAGCAACAGAGTAAAAGCTGATTATAGTTCAGCTTAATACATAAGAAGCTTGGGAATTAACAGACTTGGGACTGTACACATCGATACCGAAGAATTTGCTGCTCTCCATGAGATTGAAGTGCTGCTAGTAGCTAGCATCCTTAGTCAACCTTTGAAGAAGACAAATTGGATGACATTTATTACATATTTTAAGTCTTGATATTCATCTTCTGCTTTTTTCAAGGTTTTAAAGTATCTCGAACCAATAGACCCGTACTCGGACGACACTGCCTCTGCGCCGCTGTCAAGTGTTCCCAATTGGAAGTTCAATGAATTAGGCATGTTAAAAAACCACACTTCTTTCGATAGAGGGCTTAAAATGATGCAGTCTGTCATGGCATACGATTTCGTGCTGAATGTAGAGAAACCCCTTTAAATACTTGAAAGAAGTCAACGGGAGTCGAAAATGAATAAAATATTCCCACGCCATGGTCTTCGGTTTGCCATAATCAGTTCCGACAGTCATGCTTGCACTCACTCACCAATTCACTCAACTCTCCAACATATCTGCTATCTATCCCACATAGCCATAGCCTAGAAGTTCCTATTGATCGATTCGTATACCAATACACCCATTTCTGCTCGATTATTCTGTCTCTATGTCCACATCCGCCTCATCCCCATCCTCGCCCTCATCTTCAAGCATTTCAGACCCAGACAGATGGATTGCCCAGCTAAAGACTTGCACACACCTCTCTGAACCTGACATGAAAAAACTCTGCGCGATGGTACGGAACATCCTACTGGAAGAGAGCAATATCCAACCCGTCTCGTCACCCGTCACGATATGCGGTGATATTCATGGCCAGTTTTGGGATCTCTTAGAGTTGTTGAGGAAGGGTGGGGATGTCCCCGGGACGAGTTACATCTTTATGGTATGTATGTGCTACTCTCTCTCCTTGTCTTTCTGCTTCCACATGATGCTTGGTTTCGATGGTTGGGTTCTGGTTTGACGTGGGTTCGAGATGTGGGTCGCGGTTCCCCCGACGGGAAAAAACAGTCTGTTGGGTTTGACGCCTTGTTGATTATTTTTACTTGGGATCGATGATATAGGGCGACTTCGTGGATAGAGGCCATTACAGCCTAGAGACAGTTTCCCTTCTATTCGCGTTAAAAGCGAGGTGCGTCCGTGCCTCGACCTTTCTTATCCCTGCTTTTCCAATTCCCTCTTCGTGCCTTATATCTTCCGACTACATCGCATTCCTACTCTACTCTGTGACTTCGCCGGCAACGACCTGATTCATCCATTCCCCTTACCCCAACCCAGGTATCCCGATCGAGTAACCCTCCTACGCGGGAACCACGAAAGCCGTCAGATTACGCAGGTATACGGTTTCTATGGTTCGTTTTCGAGTTTTCATGATTCATTGTTTCTCTACCCGTTCCTTTCTCTTCTTGTTCGTATCTCATCCTCGTTTTCTATCCATCACAATTACATCCACTATTGCGATAAGAAACGGCTAACACACTCTCATCTCTCATTTCAACATCCCATCTCGATCTTTGCCAAACCCCTTATAATACGGCCACTTCGACTACGAACGAATATCCGGAACAGACGAGTGCCAACAGAAGTACGGTAGTGCGACAGTATGGAAGACATGTTGTGGCGTGTTCGATTTCCTAAATCTTGCTGCCGTGTGTATTACCATGCTTATGTCTCTGAATCGTATGCACTGACTCGTCCCTTTGCTTTCAATATTCCCTTATTCAACCTTCTCTCAATGCTCCCTCTCTTTATCGATATCGTCGCAATGCACACCTTGAACCAACCTTGTTTTTCCACATTTTTGGCTTTTCCTCCGTGGATCAACGTTGACCTTCATTTATCGCATCTCCTATATCTCTGGATCAACGTCACTTCGACCCATCTTCTCTTCCTACCTCTTTTCTGTGTCGATACACCAACCTATCTCACATCGCCCACATGCACCACACTCTGGGACAATACATTCATTCCACTTGACTCCTCCCGGTGTCTTATTACATTGCACCAACTTCCACTCCGTTTCCTACCACCTCCCAGATAATCGATGGGCACACACTATGCGTGCACGGAGGCCTGTCACCCGACATTCGAACGCTTGACTCGATCCGGACGCTCTCGCGCGCGCAGGAGATTCCGCATGAAGGTGCTTTTTGCGGTACGTTTTCATTCTTGATTTTGCTGTGATGAGGGTTTCTTCTCTTCTCTGTTTTCCTTTTTTCTGGGTTTTTCTTTTGAGTTTGGATCTGTTTTTGGAGGGCAATGACAAGTGCCAATGCGTTCTTCAAAGATGGCATGGATTTTGGATGGGATATGAAGTTCTGGTGTCTTTTATACTGGTCATCGGGCCTAGTTTGCGATGGACCAGGTGGGAATCAGTTGATGCTGGGGCATGCCGCCGTAATTTAATGCTGCAGATCCCGGATTCAATTTGGCTTCTGTTCTCGACATCGTCTCTCATTCGTTTCTTCTCTCTCCTTTCATTGCCTTGCAAATGACGAAAAACTGACGCGTTAATTACTGATTCAAATTATCCACACCACATATATATAGATCTGATGTGGTCAGATCCGGACGACATTGAGAACTGGGCTGTGAGTCCGCGAGGGGCAGGGTGGCTTTTTGGTGGCAGTGTGGTCAAAGAGGTACGTCTTTGATTTATCGCCCAACGCGTCCATCCGCGTCGCACACCATACATGGTCGCTCATTAATGGTTTCCACATCCTCCGTATATCTGGTACCCTTCATGATCTGGGACGTCTACGCACATCCTACCTCCTCAACACCACATGTACACACACATCAAACAAACCAGTTCAACCACGTGAACGCGCTCTCTCTTATCGCGCGCGCGCACCAGCTCGTGCAAGAAGGGTACAAGTACATGTTCGACAAGCAGCTCGTCACCGTATGGTCTGCGCCGAACTACTGCTACCGCTGCGGGAACATGGCGGGGATTATGACGGTGCGCGATGACGGCGGGCAGACGTTCGAGGTGTTCGAAGCGGCGGCAGAGAACGAGCGAGACGCGATGGGCGCTGGGGGACTTGGAGGTATGGGTGGCGGAATGGGTATGGGTGGCGGGTTTGGTGCGCGGAGAGGTGGGGTGAGTGTTTTTGTTTTTACAATTAGATCATTGTTCCGTGAATTTCTACTCTGTGAGTTTTCGCTGACTTGATTTTTCTCTGCTTTTTTGTTCCTTCAGAGCAATATGCCGTATTTTGTATAGCCCTGCTGTTCTGATTTACGCCGAGAGGACGTGTACATGTGCTTACAGAAGTTTTATCTTCGTTCTTCAGTCGTGTCACGTGATTTGCCCAGCATACGTGACGCGACGCGACAGGAGCCATAAACGTCTACAGAATGGTACCCTGGTAGCTTCGTAGCTCAGACGCATCCATCGATGCAAACTTGGTGATACATGTCTAAATTCTGTGCGAACGATCAAATAAAAGTTGATTCAGAATGCGCTTCGTCTGTCTCTTGTCCGTGGCAACATCACTGACATTACCCAGGAACTAATTAAGGTGAAAGATAATAAATAATAAGCGGCAATGTGATTGCGTACATAAACTGCGACCAGACTGAGTTTACACTGCCTCGAGGCCCAAACATTTCTTTGTCCGTCTTTCAACTTGGAGCAAGTACGGCTACCGAGAACTCTATCTATCATGGTATATAGTTAGGGTGACTTGGAGAGCCTTCCACCATTCTGTTACTATTTTTCTGACGCCTGATTCTGATTGCAGAAGATACAAGTGGAACAACATGAAAAATGACCAATATGCATAGCAGAACGGCACAGACATTAGTTTTTGTCTGGTTGGGACTGTAAAGTTGATTCGGATCGGTAAAGAAGATGATGAAAAATCCTAGAATCCAGAAAATGGAGGACCTATGGAGTTATTAAACATACTTCCAAAGATATTTAAATAAATATGGACTGTACCAAGCGAACATGCACAACGGCAATGTCAATATCATCATGGTATCGGTGGCTTCCACGCTACTGTGAGGCTCGAGAGCCTATGAGAAAAGCGCCAATCAATAGTGAATAGACAATCATCGATATTGGAATTAGGTGGACATACTTCGGGTGATTCCTTGATTGAATTGAAATCGACCACAGGCGTCTCTAGTAACAAGTAGGCGGCAGACACGATTACACCAATTGTTGAAGAAACAATGGCGGAAATCACTACTGTCCGCGTGTATATGTTGGCACTGACACCAGCCATTTGAAACATTCCAAAAGATGTTCTAATGGATACACACGTCAATCCAGCATACTGTAGCGTAGCAAGGTAAAAGTCACTTACGTGAGGATACCAGCACACCCAGGAAGACACATTCTCTTCCATAATAAAACCATCCGATTCTCCAAGCGTGTTCCGCTCCCTACATTAATATTCTGGAAATATATCAATTAATACAATATCAATAAATATGAAATACATGATTCTCACAGCTCTATCAGTAGGTGATCTGGAAGAGCTCGATGGTGGCCCTCCGTGTCTTTGAATGAAATAGTAATATGCGAAATGAAGCATCCCAAAGCAGTGTACTTTGCATACAATGTTGCTCAATCTTGCTCCCATTTGGCAGAAGCGAGTAGCATTAATGCATGTAGTTCCAGCACCTCTGGCGGTGGATGGCGTTGTCCGAGTCATAGTTGCTGCTTTTAAATATTAGACATTGTGTTGAAGGAACAGGGATACACAACTTTTAACTTTGCCAAGCTTTCCTTTGAGCTGATTTACAGTTTGCACGCCTCGTTGACGAGGTATCCACACGTCCTGCAGGAAAGTTGAAATTCGGTGTTTTTGCGAAAACGTGCTGTAGCGGCAGCACGAAAGTTAAATATATCTGAAAGTTGGTGTTGGGAGTTATACAAAAATGGGAACGTTGCAACGAGGGGGAGTGTGGAGAGCAAGAGGTGGAGAGCAGAATTTGGAATCATATACAGGGTAAAAATAGAAGGGGAGGTAATGGCCAGGCACCGCCCCTCTAGCAAGAATTTTGGCAAGCGCCGATGATGGGCGCAAGATTTGTTCCGAATGGTATTCTTATCACTTCATAACATATATCCGTACCGCTCCATCAGATATCTTACACGCTTCTGATATCAAAAGGTCTTTGTGTCTCCTTTTGTTGGGTTGTTTTAATTTTGAAATTTATAATATGATGATAATCAGAATACCTGTTTTGTCTGACCTAAACAGAAATCCAACCCTGTCTCCTGACTGTCTAGGGTAAAACTAATCTGTAGGACGTTAACACGTCAACTTTCAAAGCTGGTGGAACAAAGACTACTTCTGATACAACCCTAACGCCCTTGTGATCTGTAGAAAATGGTTTTGTGGAAATAAATTACAGATGGGACACATTTATACAGAATTTTCCGAGAACAGTGCTATCATGGAGGAGTATACAAGGATACAACTGAAAAGAAGGGATTGGATTAGATTTAGTACAGCAAGGTCTACTAATAATTTCCTGCTTTATTGTCGGGTACGAGAGAAACGGTTTAGGTCTACATTTGCAAACCTAATGGAGTATCTGTGCCAAAGCAGAACTTAAATAGTGATAAGATAAAAGTGTCTCGCGGAACTGAAAATTGTGACGGCGTGAAAGATGCTCAGCGAGCACAGGTAGGTTGCAGAGACGATGGTTTTGGATGTGTTTGGTGTGTAGGTTACGTTTGGGTCGGTGAATATGCAGGTGTAGAATGTGGCTATGGCAAATGCGGTCGACCTGATATGGGTGTACGTTAGAAAATTGGTATTTGGAGATAATGGATTAAAGAGCCTACCAGGCAAGCAGTGATAATGGAAGAGTCAGTAGGACAAAAAAGGCGTTTGATTGTTGAGTGTAAATGCATTCGGACGCCTGCGTCGACGGTATTAGGGTTGATATACCGTTGTTGTTGTGCGTGTGGTATATTTACTTACCTTCAACCAGCATTGCGCAACTGTGGGATTGAGAAACAGTGCATGAAAGTACGCATACAGAGACGATACTGCCACGCCAAGCGCTGCGGAGATGATAGTTGATGTTACAGCCGTTCGTGCATAGATGTTTCCATTGATCCCCGAGATTTGAAAGAATCCAATGGAAGTCCTAGGAAATTGTGGTAAGTGATTGAATGATTGTTTAGTTGATTGACATATGGGGTTATATATTACTGTCCACCGCGCAGCGGTCATCAGCGACTTACGTTAGGAAAAATCCACATCCTGGCAAACACATGTATTTCCAAACTGAAACCATCCGCGTCACAGACGTTGTCCATGACTCCAGTATTGTCACTTGCTGAGTTTAATAGTTAGTATATTGAAGAACAAATAGAGATCAGTCCACTACGCACCTCACTCATATTGGTGTTTTCCGCATCCTCTCGAGGAGCAGAGTAGATGTGGCGCGTTATGTCAATTAGGCCAATGGAATGGATCCTCGATAGCTTATCTACAAGAAATTTGACAGCCTGTTCTAAGGCTTTCCCGAGTCTGTGTAGGGAAAACAATAAAGAGCGATTTAGCGTATACAAATGTTGATTTTAATATAGGATTTTACCTTCTACGAATTGAAATGTCATTCTGTTCGAGAGTCATTGTGTAGACACGGTGCTAGTACTATACGGATACACAATTGCGTTCCTGGCGAGTCAAGAACTTGGTCTGTAGCAAGGCTGAATAACTCTCTGATAGTTAAGAGAGAACTTTATATAGTATAGGAGGATTCACGATAATACAAATTTGTCCCAAACTTTGATCCCCAAATGTTTATCAGGTTAGAGCCTGAGGTTCCCAATGTGAATGTGGGCCGATTTCGCAAGCTGGTGTATATTATTTAAATCACGCTACGAACGATGGTTTGCATTCTAAACTTAGATCCCAACTTCACGGGTCTCTGACTTGGTTTTTTTTTTTCCAATGTCGCCTGTATTATGACCGGTATAACCAGTATGACCATCACAACCTCTTGCCAGATTGTATACAAGTTTTGTCCTTTACGCAAGCGGTCGCTATATTGGACCCAGTGACTCGGAGCTATAATTTAAGACATGAGAGTGGGAAAGTCTGTAATCAATGTGAGATTTTTGCAGCTTGGATTCTTGCTGATAGACGAAGCTTAAAATAAGAATATGCCGGTATATGGGCATTTAGAACAACAGTGGTCCTTGGCAGGCTATCCGGCCACCCTTTTCTTTGGGGATATTGTACACCAAAGAGGGGTTCCTTAGCTTTTTAAGCACACAGGTCGTCTGTGACCCACTGTGATTTGAGCACCACGATCACGCGGAGGTTGATTTGTTGTAGTCTATACGCAGACACGGGGGGCAAAGTCCAGCACGGTAGAATTTCAACCGTGCCCGTCGCGGTTGAGATTCGAGTGAACAAAGGCGGGCCGGATTTCCGTCGGAGATTTAAATATTTAATCAGCGTAAGACTTGTTATTCTCGACATGACTTCACCTCATATTTTGTTGTTCAAAAGAGTCATGGTGAATATTATGCAAAACTCCAAAGCTTAACAGATAAATAGGGAGCTAATACATATACTTAAGTTTGTCTCATGCTTCCTATTAGTATGTAGATACCTTAATTTGGAGGCCTATTCAGCAATAACTACCTTAACTACACATACTGCTCTGCGACAACTATCTGTGAGCCGAAAGCTTGATCATATCCTGTGAAACTATATGGTATTAGTTAGGCAGCTTGTGTCATAGTTTAAATGTATTTTGAACTTTATTATGCTTTGAATTGGCACCGACAATTATACTGAAGAATATGATAAAATAAAATCAATTGAGGATCAATTGCTCTAGCAGTATTTTTGCCAGTAAAATAATTATATAGAGTGTCTTTAGAATATTCTCAAGGTGTACTACAGTTGGAATTGAGGTTACTGAGATACATCCACTCCTAATTACTTTTAAATGCAGAAGCAATAATATGCCACTGCTAATTGGAACACTATCACCAATCCATTGGCACTGTGGGCTTTAAAACTCAAATCAAACTCTTAGAGCATATTTATACTAAAATTTACATCAATAACATTAAGGTGTACATTGTTGCTACATCTAGAAAATATAATACACACAATTTCGTTGGCAAAGTGTGCTTGTGGAATGACATCAGCTTGATTACGTGGTCCCAAAATCTCAACCGTGACGGGCACGGTTGAATTTTGACCGTGCTGGACTTTGCCTCCCGTGAGAGGTTGCAGATGACGTGTACGTGTGATTGTGCATCTAGCTGACATTGGTAAGTAGAACTCTCCACAGGCGCCTGTGTACATTGACGATTTGCTACTTGCTATATAAACACGCACTCTTTTGCATTTCTTGATGCCACGAAGAATGTAGCAAGTTCTGGGTTGAACGCAACTATATTTTGTATTTTACAAAACTCAATATTGTATAGACCGATGGCAAACGCCTCTTGTGCTTAAGAAGAATCGTTTACACGATTAACGATTATAGTACCAAGGGGTTTGGAAGACTGTATTATATATTAGGCGAATGGCAGGCAGTATTCATGATATGATGCTTGTACTTGCCTGCCCTCGTATGTGTTTCGGAATAATGAGGCATTCGGAGTCGACGCAGCAGCGGTCGTCGTTACTCAAACTAAAGTTAGCACTGTATTTATCCACTGAGCAGTCCTAAAGCTCACCTCACAGGCCATATCATCGCGCATGCGGCTCAACCTAGCGTGAACGTTCATCGTGCTAACTCGTATACAGATACACGTTCTTGTTACGTAGATGTAATCTATGATATGCGTATAGTCAATCTGACGATCGATTCAACCGGGATCTGGTATTCAATGTCCAGTACGAACGGGTTTTGCTTGTATACTGGGTCTACCCACAGCGAGCTCTTACTTTCTGTGCGCACGGGCCAGGCGCCAGCGAACACGACACAATACCGACGGGCCGGCCGGGTGGTTTGTTGTGGTTACGGGTACGGGTACGGGCCCGCCCAGCCGTGCGCACGGTACAACGCAAAGAGAAAAAAAGAAAGTTGAAAAACGCACTAAAAATACACCAAGTTCGAAAATCAGACAAGAACGTGCGCGAAACCGTTGGTTCACAAAGTTTACAATTTTACCATTGACTTTGCATCTCCGAGTTTACTTTACATTCACTGTTTACTGATTTGCCGGAGCTGGCTTGGGGTGAAGCTTCGGTGAAATTTAAAGCGGAATGTGATCGGTGCATCGATCGGTGATTCTGTGTCATTGATCGTGAAGGAGATGGGATGGGTTAGGTGCGGGAAAGGTCGGGATAGGGTGTTTTTAGGATGGATTGGATTGGATTGGATGGGTTGTGCGTACGTGCGCAGTGGTGCTCGTACTCTAGTCTCTTACCTACTCCTGAATACCCCAAGAGATGGATCATACATGCATGCATGAGTGAGCCCGAATGCGCATGATATTCGTATTGCCGTGCTGAATCTGATAATCTGAGCAGACGGGTGGGCCGAGCCTTGGACTGTTGAGATTTTGAGATGCCGGGCGCCCCCGAGTGCCGACGTCCCGGCGCAACGACCCAATTGGTGCGCGGGGCGTCATCGATGGGGTGACGTCGTTTTGGCTTATATTAACCTTGTCCTTCATCGTGAATCCCGCATCATCTCCCCCATCCCCCATAGCATATCCCAAGCTTTCAGCGAGTTCTGCTTCTGCCTGCTTCAGCTCTCCTCGACTTCTACAGACACGTTTGTACAGGCGCGCCGTGTTGGGTTGCTGTTGCTGCTATTGTTATCGTTATTGGTATTCTTGAACGAGCTTGAGCGGGGGTGTAGATTCGATCTTGTTGCCACATCATCATCATCGTTGGCATCATCGTTAGCATCGGCATCGGCATCGTCGGCGTCACTGGTCACTGGTCAGCGTCATCAACAACAGCAGCGGTCAGCTGGATATATATCGGTGCAATCCGTGTTTCGTTTATATCTTCCTTGCCATCTTCTTCATTCATCCCCCCCTTCCTTCTTTCCTTCTTTCCTCCCTCCATCCCTCCATCCTTTCCTCACAACACACGCGCGCACGCATACGTGCATACATCGAACAACATCAAAACGCTTAGAGCGATAACACCCACTTCCAACATCCCCATCCCCATCCAAACCAAAATCTCAATCCAATCCAATCCAAAAAATCAAAACTAAAACCCAACAATGACATCCTTCCGAAACCACCGCATCGTCATCGCCTCGCTCTTCCTCCCCACGACCGCGGTGCTCACCTACTCCTCCCCGCCGACGCCTGACCACGAGCACGAGACGCTCGCGCAGGTGCAGGCGAGGGTCGATGCGGAGCATACGATCCCCGCTGTGTCGTCCCGGCTCGCGGCCGTCGCTGGTGCTGGTGCTGGTGCTGCGGGGGCTGGTGCTGTTGAGGGGGGTGCGGCGAGTGCTGCTGGAGCGACTGCTACTGCAGCTGGAGCGGGAGCAGCGACAGCGAAGAAACCGCTCAAACCGGCGCTGGTCACCCGCGGCTCGGCGGTGTCGGGTGCAAGTGCGGGTGCAGGTGGCGCATCAGGCCAGAATCAGAGTCAGACGGCGGGGAACACGCATACGAGGCAGTCGAGTTTGAATGTCCCGTTGAAAAGTATTGTGGATGATTTGAAAGATAAGGTGGGTGTTTTTTTTTTGTATCTTTGGGGTTTGTAACAGAGAAGGCGGGTGCTTACGGGTTTCTTTTGTTGTTTTTTCTCGTTCATTCTCATTGCGATGGGTGATTGCTTGCAATCGTCGATTGATACGATTCGATTGGGATTGGTATGACGTAACACAAACAGAGCCGGCTCGCGACGCCCTCTGCACGCTCGCCGACGAACGAGACGACGAACCCATTCACCAAGCTCACGCGGTTCGCAGCCGACTCTACCACCGCCGGCGATGCCAAGGACACAGCACACACACCGTCCATCACATCCCCGCTCCCGCGGAAGCACCAGACGACGCACCCGGACACGTCCTCTGTCCCGCGGTTGCGGCGGAACAAGTCGCGTTCGACTTCGCGGCGCGCGACGTCCTCTGCGCGCGCGGGGTCTGTGCCGACGTCGCCGTCTGTGGATAGTAATGGCGGGAGCATGATGTATGGTGGTGCGAGTGGTGTCCCGGCATGGCATATGGAGCCGAACCCGCATTGTAATGGCGGGTTGAAGAATGCGGTGGAGAGTGTTGGAGAGAGGATGAAGAGGAAGTTGTGGGTGGGCACGTTGGGCACGCCGACGGATGGGTTTGGGGAGGAGCTGAGGAGGGATATTGATGCGCGGATGGTGGCGCAGAGGCAGAGTTTGCCCGTGTGGATCCCGGATGATGAATTTCAGAGTTGTTATGATGAATTTTGTCATCAGGTGTGTTTTGCTTGGTTTTTCTTTACCATACGATTGAGATTGATTGGGTTTTTTTTTGTAGGTCCTCTGGCCGTGCTTACACTATGCGGTGCCTGATGCGCCCAAGACGAAGCAGTTCTACGAGTCGGCGTCGTATGCGCAGTATCTGTCTGTCAACCAACGCTTTGCAGCTGTCATCATCCACGCGCACCAGGAGGGCGATATCATCTGGGTGAACGACTACCACCTCCTCTTGCTCCCGCTCCTCTTGCGCATGTCGCTCTCGCCTGGCATGCCCACCTCCGTCTCGCCACCTGCTACAGGTAACCCGCACTCTTCATCCGTAAGCGCACCGAGCCATATATCCGGTCTTCCACCCTCCTCGTCGTCGTTTAACCCGTTCCTCATCACACGTACCTCATCAGAGAATGGGAACGAGGGAGAGCGCCGAACACCGAGTATACCGCCTTCAACCCCCATCGGGTTCTTCATGCACGTCGCGTTCCCCTCGTCGGAGATATTCAGGTGTCTCTCGGTGCGCAAGGACCTGTTGAGGGGTATGCTTGGAGCGGATCTGGTTGGGTTCCAGACGGGGAGTTATGCGAGGCATTGGAGGCAGACTGTTAGTAGGATATTGAGTTTTGAGGCGTTGCCGAGGGGGATACAGGTGCCGGAGGGAGAGGGGATGGCGGTGGGTGAGTTGGATGTTGGCGTTGGTGTTGGTGCGGGTGCGGGTAGGGGGGAGAGGAAGGGGGAGAGTGTGCAGAGAGGACGGTCGGGTGCGGGTGGGAGGGAGAGGAGTGAGGGCGAGGGCGAGAGTAAAGAGGGAAGAGTGAGAGATGGAGTTGTTGAGAGGGGACGCTTTGTCGATGTGGGTGTGTTCCCGATGGGAATTGATGTGAGGCAGTTGCATATTAGGAGGTGAGTTATTTGATTAATTGGTTTTTTTGTGTTTTTTTGTTTTCTTTCTTTCTTTCTTTGCTTTCTTTGTTATTTTGGGCTATCCTTTTTTTTGGCGGATTTTCCGGAGTTATGATGGATGAATGGATGGTTTGATGGATCAAATCTGGATGGTAGATGGATGAAGGTATTTTTGGTGGGTTTATGGATTTTCTCGGGGTGTGGTTATTTTTGGGATGGTGTGGGGGGTAAGGGGGGTTTAATTAAGGGGGGGCAGATCTAATCTCGAACCCCCCATCGTTATATCCGCGTCGCGTGGTAATGGCGGTGCTGTTTGCGTTTGCGTGGGAGTTTTTGTGAATGTGGATCTGGGAAAGTGTGAGATTGTCACGCTGTCGATCTTGCCTTGTTTTGTTTGTGGGTTTCTTGTTTTGGTTTGCCTCATTTGGCTATATCGGGTGTTTTTGGTTGTTTGGATTTTTTTTTTTTGCCTTTTTCGTGGGTTGCTGTTTTGGGTCGGGTGGTGTGATGATGTGGTTGGTTGTTTAGGTTTGGGTTTTTTCCCTTTTTTATGTTTTGTGTGGGGTATACCTGATTGTTGGGTTGTTTGATGTTTTGATCTTCTGGTTTTGGTTTTTTTATATTTTTTTCCGTGTGGTTGGTTGGGTTGTTGATGAGCTCGCTGACCTTTCTCTATCCGTGTTCCTTTTCTTGCTATGGTCTCGTCAATTGTTCTCTGCGTCGTGATGAACACTCACCATGAAGACGTGAACCGGAAGTTGCGGAGTGGGTTCAGGTGCTCAAGCAGCGCTATGCGGGCATGAAGCTCGTTGTGGGGAGAGATAAACTGGATGAGATTCAGGTGCGTTTGCAGTGTTTTTGTCTTGTACGAAATGTTTCTGATAAGTTTCTCTTTACATGTCCCTTCTACCCTCTCTATTCAACCTGATCGCATGATCGAATGTGATATCTATCTAACATCATGCATACATCTACCTTGTACTGCCTACTCCAACTCACCTGATACAGGGCGTACGCCACAAACTCGTAGCCTTTGAAACATTCCTCGAAAAATACCCACAATACATCAACAAAGTCGTGCTCATCCAAATCGCACTCCAAACCTCCTCGCCCAACGAGCAAGCCGCGACATCGTCCGGGATAACAGAGATCATCTCCCGCATCAACGCGCGCTTCTCGACGCTGACGTATACCCCGATTGTGTTTTTGCATACGCAGGATTTGACGTTTAGTCAGTATTTGGCGCTCTTGGAGGTTGCGGATGCGTTTGTGGTGACGAGTTTGAGAGAGGGGATGGCGTTGAGGACGCATGAGTTTGTTGAGTGTCAGGAGGGGAAAGATCGGGAGGTATGTGGTTTTCTTGTAATACCTTTTTCGCCAGTTTTTTTCTTCTTTTGGTGTGTATATGTATGTGGTGCGTGTGCTGATGGTCATTTTTGTGGTATAGGTTGTCGAAGTTGTTGATCCGGAGACTGGGGAGCGTAAAGAAGTGGAGGGAGGCAGGCATGGTGTCCTCGTCCTCAGTGAGTTCACGGGGAGTTACAGTTACAGTGGGTTCCGCAGCTGTATTGCTGTGAACCCATGGGACGCGCGCGGGACTGCCCGGGCGATATGGGAGGCACTCAGTATGGGCAGGGAGGAAGCCAGAAGTCGCTGGGAGGTCAGTATCTCTCTCACTATCCTCGTCTATAATGGTGGAACTCGGGAATCTGACGTATACACATGATCTACGTTCTAGGATTTGCATAACCACGTCACGACACAGACCGCACAGACCTTTGTCAACTCGTTCCTTAACAGGTGTATCCGTGCCAACACGGAACATACCGCCTCGCTGCTCGACGACGTCGGTTCGGGACCTACCATCCTCCGCCCTTTACCCTCCCCCGGCTCTCCCCCACTCTCCCCATCCTCCTTCGGGCCAAACGAAACAAGCGTAAGCGTGCTCGTGGGTAAATTCAAACACTCGCGCAAGCGGATGATATTTGTTGATTTTGAGGGTACGCTTTGGAGGCGGGATTTGTCGCGTGCGGCGGTGTTGGCGGATGAAGGGGAGGATGCGCCGTTGCCGGAGGAGGTGGAGAGGGCTGTGAGTGTGCTGGGACGGTTGGCGGAGGATACGAGGAGGAATGAGGTGTGGTTGTTGAGTGGCCTCAAGGTTAGGGGTGTGCTTGAGGCTGTGGCGAGGAGGGTGCCTAGGGTTGGGATTGTGTGAGTGTTTTCTTTCGATTTTTTTTTGGTTCTTTGCAAGTGCGTAGGACTGATGGTTGGCTCAATGGTGTGTAGTGCGGAGAATGGATGTTTCATCAAGACGAGGGGAGGTGGACTTGGAAGTGGGGAGTGGATTAACATGGTGTCCAACTTCAATCTTACATGGAAGAGTTCATGTTTGGAAATTTTGAACTACGTACGTCGCCTTTATCACCTCAACCACCATAAAATACCAACTCATCTCTCATTACACCAGTTCACCGAGCGTACACCGGGCTCGTTCATCGAGGAACGCCAAGCCTCCATGGTCTGGCGCTACTGGTCGGGACCCTCCACCACCACCTCTGGCGAAAACCCCGATCGCCAATGGGCACAACGTCAAGCGGCCGAGGCGCAGAACCATATCTTTGATTCGCTCGGGGAGCGCTATGGGCTGAGGATTATACCTGGCAGAAATAGTTTCTTGGTGTTGCCGAATAATGTGTCGCGATCGACGGCGGTGGGTGCGATTTTGCATCCGGGGGGTGTGGTTAGAGGTGGGCATGGGGGTGGAGGACATCATCACCGTCATCATAGCCAGAGCCAGAGCCACGGACATGGACATGGGCACGGGCACCCTATGAGCCCATCCGCGTCGGACATCAGCACAAGCCTCGGACTAAGCAACCTCTCCGCGTTCAACTCCGACGGAACACTAACAAGCCCCACTGTCGACGCTTCGTCATTCGACCCGTCCACGTCCTCCTTGCACGGATCCTCGTCCAGTGGCAGCGGCGATGGTGCTGGCGGAGGTGTGGATGTGGATATGCTGCTCGCTGTGAGCTCGGATGAGAAGCTGTTGAGGCGGTTGAATGAGTTTGAGGGCGCGGAGACGGTTAGTACGAGTGGAAAGGGGACGGATGCGAAGTGGAGATTGGAGAGTGAGGAGAGTGGGAGGGTGTTGGGCAGTTTTGTGGGTGTGTAGGTTGGGAGGTGTGCGGTGGAGGCGGGTTTTAGAGGTGGATGGTGGATGATAGATATGGGGTTTGTTAGGGGAGCGCCTGCCTCTGGGCTCATGCTTCAGGTGACGTCTGGCACAGAGAGGTTGTTCACTTTTTTTTTCTTTTGGTTATGTCGTGTGAGGTGTGAGGAAGATGAAAGACAAGGATTGGTGTATATGGTTTGTATGTCTATTTCTTTTGTGTATCTTAACTCTTCGTTTCAAGACAAGGATCGGTGTATATGGTTCGTTTCTATTCTTGTCAGCTCCCTTCTAGACGATAGAACCCTTTAACTCCTGATTCCCTTCCCTACCCCACTTTTGCCGGTAAACATGGACTTTTTCGTCATCCATACACGCATCGCTATCGCTATCCCTCCCTTTTCGATTCGTATCCCCGAATGTCAATGTGAATGCAGGCTTTTTTTAAAATGTTTTATTTTCCAGCTTTCAAACCTTTTTTTTTCCCTCTCATCCATTGGTAACAGGAGCGGAAAATGTAAAATCTTGCTTTTTTCACTTGTTTTTTCTTCTTCTTCTTTTCGTTAGATGTAGATTTGTAGAATTTGAGTAATAGATCAATTTGTTAGTGAGATGAGCCCCTGAGGCCTGATTCCCTCCTAAATGTGTTTTAATCACCATCTGTAATCCAGGCCACCGGGGTGCCAATGCTGAGCAGAGCGGCATGTATGATATGATGGGTATACTCGGTGTGACAAAAAGTAACCGGGCACACGTCGCTAGTTGTGTGCCTAGACATCGCCTTCTTCAACATCTTGGGGTACTATATAAATGAACAAAACACTGCACCCTACTTCCCTATTTCCCCCGGATTACCAAGAAACGCTATTCACATTGATCAAAAACACGGCAGCCCATGACGTCACCTTTTGACTGCTCAATCCTTCCTCGCGTTGAACGTAGTAGTGAGCCTGATATACTCAACAATAGGTACGTAGGTGCCCAAAGACACTAATAGATGGCATTGCACATAAAATATCTGAACTATGATAGGGCACAAGGTTATACTTTCATGAGTGCACTGACACTCCCTTCTATTTCCCACATTGGAGCAAAAATGTACATCACTGTGTGCAAAGTACACTGCTTTGGGTTGTTGGGAATCGCATCTGGCTGTTTTATTTCAGCCAATAGAGGTCCACCGCCTATTCCTTGCAGATCTTCTGCCGATGGACCTGTTAGTATCAAGGACCATTAATTGGATCTTGACTGATATCATATTTATATAAATCCGTCTAGCAAGAGGGTGGGGAGGGAGGCCAAAAATGGGAGAAATGGATGATCTTAATGTGGAAAAATATTTGTCTTCCTGGGTGTGGTGGTCTCCTCACGTAAGTCCCTACTGGTTTATGTATTTATTAGTATGCTAAAACACCGTGTTTACCCATTAGAGGATCCTTTGCATTGTTTCAAATATCTGGTGTTAGTGGTAATATATATGCTCGGACAGCAGAGATGGCCACCATCATTTCCTCGACTATTGGTACAGCCGTGTCCACCGTCTACGTATGCATAGATATGCCTTTGGTTGACTTCAAATTGACTGACCAATCTTGCGAGGTACGTGCACAATGTATCAATGTTGATGATTGTCTAATTTCTGTCAATTGGCGTCACTTCACAGGCTACTGAACCCCAACTTAGCATGGATTCAAGGAATACTATCATTATATGGATATTGCCATTATGCATGTTTGCATGGTTTAGTCCCTTTTGATCCACATTTCTGAAAATTCTTCTGATTAATCCTTAGGTCCATGTTTTTTGGGATTCTAGCGCTCTTTATCATGATCTTTACTGATCCAAATCACCGCTACACTCCTGACCAGACGAAAACAGCTGTCTGTGCTGTTCTTTTGTGCCTATTGGTCATTTTTCATGCTGTTCCCCTCGTATCTTCGGCAATCACCATGATACGTCGGCATAATGATAATAGAATGAAGCAAGACACTTCAAGCCAAACTAATGATATCCCATGTTAGAAATCTTGGTAGGCCTGTATCTTTGTTCACTCCGAGGTATGAAGATACCCATTCATCAAAATTACTGAGGTTGATGGACACGTTTTTTGCATATCAGCATTCAGACTTTGTGTTTTTGACAGCCGTGCGAGGAGTGGATTGCAGCTGGATATCCCGTCTTGGGCTCTGGAGCGAGGTTGAAGGGTCGACTTGGTGCGCTGGCATACGACAACTCGAGCCCTAGCAAGAAAAACGGAAGAAAAGAGCCTAGTCTCATCACAACTTGTCCACGTAGAGGAGGCTCCTTGAGAGCCATAGTTATAGAATGTGTGTGTAGCATGTCGGGCCGAATGGATTTTCCCATGATAAAACGCCAGCAGATAGATTACAGTTCAGAAGGTCAAGAAGAAAGGTCGACAGAACATCTCTTATGTTAGAGACTTATGTCACTGGGGAGAAGAACGACGAACAGCGGACCGCGCTGCGTTGTACGTTGTGTCGTGCGTCGCCCAGCAAAAGCAGTGGAACGCGAGTGATGGCAGCCAATTAGAAGAAATTCCGAGAGCCCCCGAAGTAGTTTCCAGAACATCATTCAATATCCACAAAGTTTATAGGCAAGCAGAGTTGCATATGTTGCTCTCAGAGCATCGAATGTCTTGACGTTTTCTTTATGGGTGGCGTATTGAATGGAAGTGAGAACAAAGGTGCGGCAGAGTATGGAGGCCGGAATCCTGAGTGACGAGGTGTTTACATAAGTGCTGGCAGGATTGTTTTGAAAGCTTTTTGGGTCGTTTAGGATTTTGCACATTTACCAACAGCTCTGTCAAAGAGCGCCGTTGCCCAATTGAGTCCCTTGACATCAACACCCTTGCCAATTTATATCCCACCACCCAGCAGAATGCAGAGAAGGAGCTCTTCAACGACTTCAATTCAAAGGTACGTCGGCGTCCCCTCAGTTGCGCCCACACCATCAGGGTGATAACCTCCATTTCTCCCATGCAACTCCTCACACCCGATGCTCTGAGCATCACCACGCTCTACCGCTCATCTAGCAGGACCTCGAAGTGGGCGTATAACGCCGCGCCGGATATGCAGCTATATGCCAGGATCTCCTCAACTTTATCCTATAGGGTGTCTCGGAGGACGTAGGGTACTCGCCTTCCAGCTCCTCCCATGCTGTTGTGAAGTCCGATCAGATGCTTCAATATGTATCAGCAACCTTTTATAGCTCATAGTGGATTTTAGGAATTCTGGAACAATATATCACACTGTGGTCTACGCCGAACTACTGCTACCGCTGCGGGAAGTACACGACGAGTGTGGGCAGACGTTTGAGATGTTCGAAGCGGCTGCGGAGAATGAGCGGGACGCAGATGGACGCTGGGGGCATTCTGAGTATGGGCGGCTGTATGGGTACGTGCGCCAGTTCTTGTACACAGAGAGGCTGGTTGATATTGGTTCTGGTTCTGTGTGTCTGCTCTGTGAGTTTTTGCTGAATTGATTTTTCTCTGCTTTTTTTCTTCCTTCTGAGCAGTCTGGCGTATGTTGCGTAGGATTCCTACTCTGATTTACGCGGAGGAGACGTGCACATGCTCTTACAGAAACTTGTTCTGGGCGTTCTTCAGTCCCATCACGTGGCTTGTCTGGAGGCGCGACGCGATAGCGAAAGCATCAACATCGATAAAATTGGCACCCTCGTAGCTCAGAGGTATAAATAAATCCAAACTAAGTGCGACATCTCCGAATGCTGTGTGAACGATCAAATGAAAGATTGCCGTCGATTAAAACATTGATTGAAAATGCACTTTGTCTGCCTCGTGTGGGGCAACATTACTGACATTACCCAGGAGCTAATGAAGGTGAAAGACAATAGATAATAAGTGGGAATGTGCTAGTATACACGGCCTGTGACTAGAATATGTTTTCTCTGCCTCATTCTTGGAAGATATGTATCAAAGCCAATACGGCTACCGAGAATTCTATCTATCATGGTATATAGTTAGGGTGCCTTGGAGAGCCTTCCACCATTCTGTGACTATTTTGCTGGCGCCTGATTCTGATTGTAGAAGATACAAGTGGTACAACATAAAAAATGACCAATATGCATAGAAGAACAGCACAGACATTAATTTTTGTCTGGTTGGGACTGTAAAGTTGATTCGGATCGGTAAAGAAGATCATGAAAAATGCTAGAATCCAGAAAATTGAGGACCTTTGGAGTTATTAGACATACTTCCAAAGAGATTTAGATTAATATGGACTGTACCAAGCGAACATGCACAGTGGCAATGTCAGTATCATCATGGTATCGGTGGCTTCCACGCTACTGTGAGGTTCGAAAGCCTACAAGAAAAGCGCCAATCAATAGTAAATAGACAATCATCGATATTGAAATTAGGTGGACATACTTCGGGTGATTCCTTGATTGAATTGAAATCGACCACAGGCGTCTCTAGTAACAAGTAGGCGGCAGACACGATTACACCAATTGTTGAAGAAACAATGGCGGCAATCACTACTGTCCGCGTGGGCACCAGGAAATCAGCGTGGTTAGCCCGCGTGCGACCTATTTTTGCGTGCCACGCATAAATGCAAATCAGTAAATTTGCGTGTCTTTCACATGACTTTGCGTGCGAAATGCTACATGTTGCGTGTGCATGATATGTAAACGCGTGCAGCTTTGTTGAGGTAGCGTGCGATTTGCGTGCAAAATTCTGTATGAGATTCACATGAAGAGCAGCGTATGTTAAGCTATGTTCTGCAAGGAATGTAGTATGCTACGCATCCAGTTGTACTGAATAATTAATGGTCATCCCACTTCCTTCTCTTTGGAATAGGCCAAGACTTAGGACGAGGTCTCTTGGGTTGAGCTTCTCCCTTCTTTTTGGGTTGATCGATGTAGTTTGGACCAGGATTCATACAAAGATATCAAATTATGAGCATACTATCAAGGGATTGTAATGAACACATACCAGCATCTCATATTCATTGACCTCTCGGTCACCAATGAACCAATCCCTGCATAAATAAGGTTTCCAGTTATCTTGGTGGTTTCCCGAATTAAACCATAAACAACTCCGTTGTTCTTTCCAAGGACTTTCGTATCCTGATATAAAGCAGCTGGAAAGTTCTAAGATTGAAGTTCCAAACCTTGGGAGTTGGAGTTGTCACCAGCTTCGATTATAAGAATCAAAGGAATTTAACCAATCAGATTGTTACAATTCATGTGTACCTGTACATAAAAGATTGCCTTCTTTGACTCGCCAACAAGTTGACGCCTCAACAGAGGCCATCTTGATGCTAATATGATTCTGGTAGAGTAAGTGAATGCTCCCCTGAGGAGCTCTGTGACGATGACCAGTGGCTTGCAAGTGTATAATGCGACGTGGTTGGATAATTTGCAGGGCTCTTCCTCCAGTATGATTGCAACCAGTACAGAATTGTAAGTTAACATACCAGGTGCTGAAGTATGGCACTGCTGGAAGGAAGTCCTCAAGGTTGCGCACATTTTGAACAATATGATAAAGCGAGCACTACAGTCATTCATACATCAGAGTGTTTAAAAAACAGTATAATGTGAAACAAGCACTCATCATGACAGACTCCGGTGATGTGAGTCCAGTAATTGCTCCAGCGTCCTTTAATGTTTGATGAAACACATTTTGATGCAAGACAAGAGTTGCAGTAACTGAAGCTTCGTCCACACTGTCGTCTATTTCAAGTCTAGACTTGATAATAATATAGAATTTGTTGAGTGACGAGGATGGATGAACATTATTGAATACACTGGAGACCTCGTCCGGATTGTGCATCATGCAGATAAACAGTATTTCAAGGGAAGAGTCAAGCCAACACAAATTAGACATATTCTTGCAGTAAAATACTCTAAAACACATTATTTCCTACTAGCGTGCAAGATTAAACTGCTTGCGGGTTCATCGCGTGCATATTACAACTGTTTGCGTGTCAATTGCACGCACTTAATTGGGTCGCGTGCTATTGCGTGCCATCGCGTGCCATCGCGTTCACGTGGGAAAGTGGGTCGCGTGCTGCTTGCGTGGCAAATGCGTGCGATTGAGTGCACCTAGCGTGCTGTTGTGTCACGCTGGTGGCCGTTCAACAACCATAAATTGCATGTCGAAAAGACAAAATTGTCGTTTTTCTCCAAGTTCACCGTTTGATCGGATATTACCGATCATAAACCGTTGCCGATTTCTTTGCCGAGACTTGGTTGCGGAGTCGGAGATTGTTGTGAGGCACACGCCGACGACACGGCATACCAAGCCATCCCTCGAGTTCATTGTCTGTATGGCCCCTGTAACAACAAATTGGTTCATTGAAGTTCTGCTGGTTCCGAGCCTCAAACAGCTAATCTGACCATGTATTATAGACTTTTAAAGGCATATATATTAATGAATTCAAATACAGCACGGACCATGTAATAATTTATATCCTAACTGCTTGATATCTGTGGTGGTGGCCGCACATGAAATTGGTAGTACAAGGGCATATGTACTAAAAATACATTATTACGCACCAAATAATTATAAATGAACACTAACGAGCACTGTACATTACAATCCTATGGGTGACACAGCTGTGACATTGCGTGCACAACACATCAATATGCGTGCAGAACACAGTTGTTGCGCAAAAATGCGTGTCACGCAGGCACACGCAAAAACGCACGCACTCGAGCAGCCACGCTGATTTCTGTATGCCCTGTCCGCGTGTATATATTGGTACTGACACCAGACATTTGAAACATTCCAAAAGATGTTCTAATGGATACACACGGCGATCAAGCACACTGTTTAGCAAAGTAAAAGTTGGCACTTACGTGAGGACACCAGCACACCCAGGAAGACACATTCTCTTCCACATTAAAACCATCCCATTCTCCAAGCCTGTCCCGCTCCGGACACTAACATTCTAGATAGATATCAATTAATAGAATATCAATAAATATGAAATACTTGATACTCACACCTCTATCAGTAGGTGATCTGGAAGAGCTCGATGGTGGCCCTCCGTATCTTTGAATGAAATAGTCATATGCGATATGAAGCATCCCAAGGCAGTGTACTTTGCATACAATGCTGCTCAATTTGGCTCCCATTTGGCAGAAGAACAAGGATACAAAACTTTTAACTTTGCCAAGCTTTCCTTTGAGCTGATTTACAGTTTGGACGCCTCGTTGACGAGGCATCCACACGTCCTGTAGGGAAGTTGAAATACAGTGTTTCTGCTGAAAACTTGCTTTAGCGGCAGCACGAAAGTTGAATAGATCTGAAATCTGGTATTGAGAGTGATGCAACAAGGGGAAGGTAGAGAGTAAGATTTGAGAGTGTCAGCAGAGTTCGTTCCTATTAGGTTCTTGTAAAGGTGTCCAAAACAGGGGGGGACAGCAATGATGCGGGCGGGCAATGATGGGGGGGGGGGGGGGGGGTCGTCGAGCTTCCATGGGACTACATCCACCGGTAGATGGAATTACATCCTGTATCGCAGGTAACCCTCCCTATTTTGGGGAATGGCAAAGTAGGACCCAGGAGCTCCCCTAAGATGTTGTCCAGCGTCAACCCCAATTTTGGGCCTCAAATGCGCAAATAATTTGTTGCGATTTATATGAAATTTATTTGCGTGTACCCTCCAAATATAGTCATTATTTCAATTTACTTTATGTATTTGGCCAAAACGTAAATAAGTTTTCCATATTTTGCCATGAATTATTGAACACTGCATGTGGTGTGTGCCTGCAGCACCCTAAAATCCGTGACAAGCGGACAGGGGGGCTTCCCGGGTCCTGGCGAAGTTGGCTTCTACTTTATCATATCCCAAATTCCACTGACCGATCTTGTGAATCAAAATCTGAATCGAGTGTTTGAAATTGTGAATCTTACCCACGAAATTTGTGAATCGACGTGATGGCTGATGAAAACTAAGTTTACAATGTGTCTCCGCCGAAAGGAAAGAAAGGCTATATTATCAACCTAAGTTTACGATAAATCTGTAAACTATGTTAGCTACTTTCTAATGAGCAACAAAGAATGAATTCACCTCAGCCAAAAGGAAAGAAAGGCTGAGGTGCAAAGAATGAAGTGAGCGACTATATGTGAGGTGGACATGACTACGGAAATTGATGAAGAATATTGGGAAGGCGATGCGTTGAATAATGAAAAGAAAGGATTCTAAAGCAGAGTGCTTTAATTCATCAAGTATCTTATGTTTTCTCATGATACGTCACATTACAGTATGCCTACAACATTGGTTCCTTCTCGTATTAAATATCACTGATGTTCTTGGGAATGGGATTCGCTGGACATTATTAGACGGGATGTACTTGGATTTCGTGCTTGCCTCCTATCAATCTCAAGGTAACCGCCCGACTATCCTGCAAATTCAGATTCTCTACTCGTGGCCCATCCACCGCAATCCTTCCATTAATACCTTTCGGAAGCATAACCACCCCATTCGTCCCTTCCGGTGTCTCAATACTCATCATCAAACTTTCCAACTCTCCTTGCTCCCCAAACACAGCCGACCACTTGACACCAAACCACCCTAGTCCCGTCTGGAAACCACCCTCCGCAGCGCACAGCCCACCTCCAAAATGGGGTGCAAGCGCCCAAGTCCTGCCTTGCAGTTCCGTGAGCGTCATTCCCAGGACATAGAACGTCAGCGCGGGAGTGGGACCCGAGCTCCATCCGTGACTGTGTGATGTGTATGCTGGATCATCGTTGTATCCGTGGTTGTATCGATATCTATCGTGTTCGCACCGACGATTACGGGCGATGAGTGATCGAGTTATATATTTAAGTAAAAGAAACACATACGCGAGTGATCCATTCGCTGTGAATCCCTCCAGCAATGTGCTTTGCACTGACAGATCAGTGGTCAACATGTATCCCCAAGTACGGCGAATGAGCTCCATCGCCCGCGCGTCGTTCCCTGCCTCAAAATGTGCTTGTATCTAATAAATCAAGATAACCACCATCAATATCACCTCAATCGCAAAAACAGACACAAACTTTACACCAAAAAAATAAAATAAACGCACCTCAAAACCACTTATAAACGGACTAATCGTATCCGGCAACTCAGGCGCAACAGGCCCAATCCCATTCCAATTCCCCACCAACCCATCACTAACCATCCTCTTCTGCTCCTCCCTCTCCGTCAAATTAAACAAGATCGCAAACGAATTCGCGTCCTGCGGACACAGCGTCGTCGTCTGATTATCACGATACATCCCTTTACTAGGAAGCCAGAACGCGTTGTTGAATGCCGATTTGAGTGCGGTTGCGTTTTGTAAGTAGGTGGAGGAGAGGGAGGGGAGGGACATGGTGGATGCGAGGGATGATGCGGTGGTGAGCACCTTGTACAGAATTGCGTTCCCTTCGGCGTTATACCCTCCCCCGCCCTGCCTCGCCCAATCTCTCAAACCTGTCACATCCATCAACCCCGTCCCATCCACTTTACCCTCCAAAAACGCTACTGCCTTTGTATAATTCGCCCACACACCCTGCAACCACTCAACATCCCCAGAAAACAAAACATAGTTATCTATACCACCACCACCACCACCTCAGAGACAATGAATCAAAAAAAAATCATCACTCACACGTCCCAATGAGCGTCCATGCATGGTACGTATCCGATCCCTGCTGGCTAAGCGGCGGACCAGATTCAGGGAGCGCACCCGTTTTAGGGTTGATAGCAGCAAACATCGTCGACAGCGCATTGCGCGTCGGAATCAGATCGTTCGTCGAGACGAACTGCGTGGGCACAGCGATACCCATATCACCTACAAAAACACAAACACAAAGCAAAAGCAAAAGCAAGCCGTACGACCCTTATTGAGCTCCTGTGAATCAGTCCATAATGCACGGCGGACATCTGAAGGAAATCAGGGAAATAGTGGTGTAATAGTACCATGACGCATCCCACGCCAAGTTCTATCACACCACTATTCCGATTGATCGCCCAAAAAAACGAGATGTCCGCCGTGCAATGAATGCAACAACAGAATATGCTCACCAGGCCACACAGCACTTCATACACACCGGATTTGGATCGGGCGTAAACGATGGATCAGAATAGAAATAGATGAGCGAGCGAACGATCTACGTGAAAAAAGGGAAAGAAGTTAAAATTGAGATATTCACCGGTCGCGTTTAGCTCCGTCGACGATGATTGGCCCTGCAACGCCTAATGTCGCGTCATTCGCCCAGGCTGTGCGTGGGGTGAACGATACCAACCACGCCAAAACCAACACCAACACCAACATCACGCGTGTCAGAAAATAGCAGTAGATGGCCGGAATGTCAGTGTCAGTGTCATGTGCAGATCATTATTTTTGTCAGCGGGGAAGCGGGAGGTAGGTAAATGGATAGGAGATTGAGATAGAGATGGTTGGGACTTACATCCTGCTGGGGAAAAGGGAACGTGCCGGCCGCTGTTCAGAGCTACGGTGTTAGTCTGCACCGTGTACGCACCAGCATACCAAACTTTTTTATATACACCCCACCAAAAGGATCGGCACCATGGATATGAGCATAATTCCACGGACAATGATAACGAATACAACGAATATATGCGCACTTTTCGTTAACAAATCTTCATCTTTTGACTGTGGATCCTTGGCGTAGAAATACCCCGCGTAGTCGCGCATATTCTCCAAGTGCGGGACGAACGAGATAGCACAGGATACATTCGACAGTGTAATAGCATTTTCCGAGTTGGATACGACGGTGAGGTACCTGAACCCGCCACGCAGAGAGGATGCAGGTTGCACCCAATACCCTGCGTGCGCGGGTACAGACACCTGCAGCACACCGTCGTACGTGGTATTCGCGGAGGGAAAGGACGAGTCGTCCGATGCGGAGGAGCGGATGAATGTGGGTGACTCGGTGAACGAGAGGGAGAACGAGGATGGAGATGGGTTGGAGTTCAAGTTGAGAGAAATCAGGCCCCCAACCTTACGTAACCAACCAACCAGATTGGCTGAGTGATGAGTGGCAAAAATGGTTGTTGACGCACTTCGATACCGAAATCTAGAGCAATCCACGAGCCGTTGGTTGATAGAGATGCTTTTCCTTTGTTTTTGACGAGTAGATTTGAGTTTTTGACAGAGCCGTGCGAGGAGTGGATTGCAGCTGGATACACCGTCTTGGACTCTGGGGCGAGGTTGAAGGCATCCCAGGGTCCACTTGGTGCACTGGCACACGACAACTCGAGCCTAAGCAAGACAAACAGAAGAAAAGAGCCTAGTCTCATCACAACTTGTCCACGTAGAGGAGGCTCCTCGAGAGCCATACTTATACAAGAGTGAATAGCATGTCGGGCCGAGTGGACTGTCCCATGATCAGACCAGAACGCCAGCAGATAGGTCACAGTTCAGAAGGTCAAGAAGAAACGACAACAGAACATCTCTTAGGATGGTTATTGATGTCACTGGGGAGCAGAACGACGAACAGCGGACCGCACAGCGGTCGTGTCGTGAGTCGCCCAGCAAACTGAGCAGTGATGGCAAGCGATTAGAAATTCCGAGTGCCCCCGAAGTATTTTCCAGAACATCCTTGAACATCCACAAAGTCTCTAGGCAAGCAAAGTTTGCATACATTCTCTGAGCATCGAATGTCTTTGACGTTGTCTTGATGGGTGGTGTTATTGAATGGAAGTGAGAACAAAGTTGAAAATCGGATCCGGGTTTGAGTCATGCGTGGCATTACACTTACCGCCGGGACCTTCTAGCCATAACACACCACAACAAGTCAGTGATTGACACTTTTATTGCTCTCTGGCATGAAAACATGGCACCGGATACTGAGAGCATAATTCACAAAAGACAATACTCGCTGTAATAAATGACAACCAGCACAACAACCGCTGTGCGGCAGAGTGCAGAGACCGGAATCCGAGTGATGAGGTGTGGTTACATAAGCGATGGCAGATTGTTTGGAGAGCTGTTTTGGGTCGTTTAGGGTTTTGCACATTTACCAACAGCTCTGTCAAAGAGCGCCGTTGCCTGTTCTCCAATGGAGTCCCTCAACCTCAACACCCTTGCCAATTCCCTTCCCACCACCCAGCAGAATGCAGAGAAGGAGCTCCTCAACGATTTCAAAGGTACGTCTCCGTCCCCTTAGTTGCGCCCACACCATCGGGGGGGATGATAACCTCCATTTCTCAATTTCTCCCATGCATCTCTTCATCACAGCCGCCGCACTGAGCATCACCACGCTCTACCGGTCATCGAGGAAGAACTCGAAGCGGGCGTACAACGCCGGATACGCAGCTGCGTGCCAGGATCTCCTCACCTTTATCCAGCAGGGTGTCTCGGCGGACGTAGGGCATTCGCCCGCGAGCTCTTCGCATGCCGTCGTCGAGGGCGGTGGCATGACGATCGGGAGGGTGATGGACTGGACAGAGGCGAGGGTGGATGCGATCAAGGCGAGAGAGGAGGAAGAGGACGAGGACGAGGACAGGGAACGTGTCGCCGTGGCCGCGCCCGCGGTGCCTGCCACCCGCACTGCGCCACCACCCGTTCCTACCAAATCAGAAGGCAAGAAACCCGGCCACCCCTCCTCCTCATCCACAGCCTCAGCCTCATCCAGTCGTGTCAAAGAGAACGTGAGTGTATTTTTTTCGGATTTTTTTTTGTGTTTCTTTGTTGCTCCTGATTGCTGACTTTTTTTTATTGTGTGTGCGTCGTTATTCTAGATGACATCTCTACCGACTCCGAACTCTCCCGCGTCGCACTCGAGCACACAACCACCTTCAGAGCCATCATCGCCGTCGCCACCGCCATCAGCAACGCTCCCGAGGAGCTCGACGCGCTCTTCCCGATCACGGGGTACACCCACAAAGGAATCATTCCGCCAATCAACGACGCTGCCCGTCCACTTCCCCTCCACCCACCCGCACTCGCACTCGCATTCTCACCTCTCACATCTCTCAGATCCTTCAACAACACCATCGTCCGTGTCCACTATACAATACCCCGAGACACCCATCGTCAATGTTATCGGTGCAGGCGCAAAGCGGCGACATGCCGTCATGCGCATGCTCGATGCCAACACGAATCCACCCACGACGACCATATCCATCGGCGGTCCCTCGTCCACTGTGTCCTCCCCTGGGGGGATGATGATGGGCGGAAACAATAATGCGTACACGGGTTCGACCGCGTCGAGCCTGAGCAGACGACGGACACGGAGCTCGAGGAATTTGACGCAGCTGCAGCCGCATAATCCGAATATCAGCGTTATCCAGATGAACCCTGAAGCGATGGACGTGGAGGAAGACGGTCGGGATCGGAAGCGCGTAGCTAGACGATGATGTTTTTGTTTTCTTTTTTTTTCACTCATCTTCTATAAATTTTTTTTTTCTACCTTTTTCTCTTTCTTTCTTCTGCTATCTCGAAATGACACGTTATTCCCTCCCTCCCTCCCTTCCTACTCTCAACATTAGCACTCATTAACATCGTTTTCCCTTTCTCTGCGAAGCGTTTTTTTTCTTCTCTTCTTTCTTTCTTTCTTTCCTACCCACCACATCTTTTCTTAGCATACATCATACATTCAATGACACGCTCTCACCCAACACACCTGCATATCCATCGTTATCGATCATCTCATTTCATCCTCATTTCCGTTTCCTCTCTTTTCTTTTCTTTCCGCCATCATCATTCATCTCAGCATCGCTCATAGCTCATCGTTTTCATCGTTCCATGCATCCGTACACTTTTTCTTTTTCTAGTTTTACATAACCATCAAGAGGCTAGATCCAGACTCAAACACTTTAGTAGTAGTAGTAGTAGTAGTAGTAGTTAGTAGTAGTAGTAGACTTACGACTTACCAGTAGTTAGACTCATCTTTCATTTCATTTTTCATTTTTTCATTCTTCATTCTTCATCGGACCGACACTGTTTGACTTACTTCTCAGGTTTCCCCATCCCACTGGCACTTTACTTCCACGACACCATCATGTCTTACGAATTTATTTAACTCGGAAGGTCATTTTCTTGGATTTCATAGGTTCTTTTTCTCACTTGTCTGCTGCATTGACATTGTACTTTCCTTTTTTCCAAGTAGTTTACGTATTTTTACTTCTCTGCCGGGACTGTTAATCTGCGATAGACGTGCGGGTAGAAGTTAATCGACGCTTTTGAATGTCACTGGGTCTACTTTCTATGTTAAGCAAGAGAATCCTTCAACAACCGGAAATCTATAATCATTTGTCCTAATCCCTCACAAAATCATGTTTTAACCTTACACCAACCGCTTAACATCCTCCTTCTTCTCAACCTCATCAACCTTCTTCTCAACAGGCTTCACAACCTCCTCAACCTTGCCCTCCCCAACCTCCTTCACCTGCTCAACAACACCCCTCCCACCCCATCCAAGCGTCTCTCTCAACTTAAGCCCCGTAGCCTCCTGCACCCAATCCACCGCACCCCTCGCACCCTCCCTCACCCCCTCCCTCGCACCCTCCGTCGCCCCTTTCACCCGCTCCCACGTCATCCCCGCATGCGCCTTCGCAATCTCGTGCTTCTCCGCTACAGCCGGGAAATACGCGTCCTCCAGCCCGCCGAGGTACGCGCGCAGGTTCGACGTCGTTTTGGGGAGGAGGTAGTCTGCGGATGCCATGAGGAAGAGGGGGGGTAACAGGAGGCGTGTAGGGAGGAGGCGGTTGCGGCCTAGGATTGACCCGGTGAGTGTGGCGACGCCGACGTAGAGCAGGTTGGGGGTCATAGATTCTTCAGGGGAGATGATGGACTTGACGCGGTCTGTGGGTATGTCGTGTAACGTGTAATGTGTAATGTGTAATTAGAGTGATGAAATGCATGGTTAGTCGTGTCGTTATACGCCTTCAATTGGGAGGGTGTGAAAGTGAAAAAACGCACTTTCGACGGCGTGCTCGACGCCTATCCATTTAGACACCCATCCCTGGACGTGCGCGTGCGCATCGTCGTACGCGCGCATCGCGTGCCGGCGGACGACGCCGATCTCGCGCTCGAGCGCGGAGGGCGATTCGACTAGCACGATGTCGGGTGTGGGCGCGGGGTATATCGATAGCTGTGTGCATTATGCGTGTATGCGTGCGTGCGTGTGTGAGGGTGGGTGGGTGGGTGTGTATGTATGTGCGCGGGTGCGTGAGTGCATGCGTATGATGTGATTCCGTTTTCGTTGAGGTATGTTCAATGGGGATGACGATGTGAATGAGAATGAAAATGAAAATGAGAATGAGGATGGGTTGGTTCAGCGGAACGCTCGTAGAAAAGTGACAGTTAGAAATCTAGGGAGAAGGATACTGACCTTCTGAGGGTCGTGGATCCCGACAGCCGTTCCTGCGACCGTTGCAGAAAGAATGGCCCTTCTTGGCTACTCATCACCAACACCAGCACCAACATCATCATTATCGTCGTCGTCGTGCAGCGCAGATGCAAATTATTCGATTCGAAAAGACAGATACAGCGACAACATTCAGTGTTGTATCTTTTGTCAATCAATAGGAATGGCGTCTTACCAGTCGAGAAGCATATCGGAACATTGCTCTAAAAGTCCGAAGGGGAAAGAGGAAAAGGAGGGAGGGGAAGGGGGGGACGAGTGTACTTAAGTAGGTACTTTGTGGCGATGGAAAAGGTGCGGGCTGCTGTCGGGAATGAACGGTCCATTGACGGCGTTGTTTGGTTTTGGGGGGTTTGGACAATAATTAAATAAGTAAATGATGGGAGGTGAGGGTGGTTGGTTGGGTTAGGGTTATGTTTTATCCCTTCCGCTTGCTCTCGTGTCTCCGTTTGATGATGGGACTCCGTTCTCTTGTTTTCCTGCATCTATTGCATAGCGTAACGCCAGAAATAGAAGCCCCTCGAATGAACGAGAGTTTTTCTGACTAGTTGCGTATAAGATGCTTCTAGGCACGTCTTATTTCATGCCCTTGCCCAACCCTTGACAACATATCCGCCACATAGTCTCTAGATATCCATAGAGCTGGGGTGTAATCTTTATTTGCCCTCTATCTCTGCTAGGTCAGTTCTAATAGAAAGGTCACAAGGAGGCGTAGTGGCGCAGGTTCCTGACTTGACTCAAAGCAGACTCAAAGTATCCTGGGAAATTTTCCGCATCCAGAAGGCTAGATACCTTTTGCTAGTCCAAATCTGTATCAAAAACCAAACCATACCTTAATCAACCACAATCTCTCTCACGAGAACAGTTTACTGTCTTCCGTTTACCCACACATGTTTGAATAGCCAACTGGTGACCACATCGATAAGACGGCGATCAAGTTGGACTCCATCTATGGGCGCTTAATCTTATGCATGACACATAAAAACACCATCGTCGCTCGACACTATCCTACACTACACAGGATTGTGTCTCGCCCTTCGGATACTTGCCACAGCAGCAACATCTACCTCTTACGCTGTGGCTTCATCCGAAGTACAAGACAAATCTCCAGTTTTAGTTCTTCCACAAACCACCTACTTTAAAATAATAATGGCGTTACTTTGTTCCAAACCCATTTCTTCATTGCCTATGCTGGGGAATGACGAGCCCCCCGCAATGCAATACACCCACACCCAAGACCTCGACATTGAAACCGCCATACTCATCGCCCAACTCGCTCAAGAGGACATCGAACAAGTACTAAGCACGCGCAAAGGCAAAGCCCGCGAAAACGCCCCCCTCACCGACGCTGAGCTCGCCTGTCAAATGCAGCTGGAGATCTTCCAGCAAGCGGTGGTATTCTCGGAGGACGCGGTCCTCGCGCGAAGTATAGATGCTGCTGTGGCCGCTGATGCGGCGTGCTTGGATGCGTTTAGCGTCGTTGAGCAGGCTGCGTGTGCGGATAGACGGGCGGCGGAGATGCTTGCTCAGGGTGAACGGCTTCCTGCGAGAACTGAAGCTCAATCCCGCGTTGCAGACCCGGATTTTAGGATGGAGCCTGTTATACCCAGGTATGTCCTTGCTTTACTTCATTTTTATGCTGTGCTAAGGTGTTACAGTGTTCCGGTAGACGATTCTTTAGCACCAGATACAAAACATGGAGCAGAGTGTTCAAATTCAAAAGCGGTGGATGTCAATCACACTGTAGATAAGGCTCTAAATCCTTTACCAAAACAAGAGGACGATTCTCCAAGGTTAATCTTTTCAAAATACGTTTCATTTTTCACATATTTAAATTCTTACCCTCCACTAGCCGTAAATGCAAATACAAACACAATATAGTCGACCTCAAACCAGCGTTTCCTTTCATCTGCGACGGGTGTGGAATCTCACTCATAAATTGCACAATCGATAAACAAGAGGAAACCCAGGTCTTGGAGAAAGACCGACTCTACTGCTACTTTTGCCACACTTTTCTCGGCTGCGCGGTGAAACTTTCGCCGCATAAAAGCTCAGAGGTATGTACAAATTGCAAAAAATGGACTTGTACCCTTTGCAAGGAACAGGGACATCTGTTGGTTTCTCCAAAGGTTGGCCTCCTTGTGGACCATATCAGGAGGAGGGTTGCCAGGGCTAGTGGCGCTTGGGGGGGCAAGAAGCGTGCTCGACGATCTCCGAGTATGAGTCTCACTGAACGTCGGGCAAGTAGGCTGTCTATGGTTACAGATATTGAAAGTAGTTAAATACAGACCTACGCTGAGGAATGCAGAAGTAACGATTGTCAATGAATCCAATAAATATCATGTTTCGACACTGTCTCTGCCAGTGGCAAGGTTGGATTAGAACAGCATATCACGCCAACTGTCTAATTTTGACATGTTGGTTCTCTCATTATCTGCATCGGTCTTGCTCCATGATTGAGCTATATTGACTTTCATTTTTGGGCTTAGGAAGTTGTGTGAACGGCAGAATTGCGAGAAGGTCATGTGGTTGACGCGTGTTGACTTTACTCACGATCGATAAAGAAGCCATTCATCACGTTCTGGGCGCTTAATGCTTCTATAAAGCTTTCCTGCAGCACGGACTTTTCCCCACGGACTTCCGTCACCTCTCTTCAGGTAACCCCCACCATCAACCTTCCCTTTGGCCCCGATATACCTGAAGAGTCGGCCAACGTCCAGTCTATACCACCACATTGAATCGCAATCATGTCTGCCATACACACTCGATCCAGACCATCGATAGCACACGATCCGGGTCCTTCCTACCGCGCGATCGACGACTATGAGATGGACTACGAGACATCCGCACTCATCGCGCAGCTCGCGCTACAAGACATCGAACAGGCCTATTCATCCCGCAAAGGAAAATCGCGCTTCGGCGCAGGCTTGACGGACGAGGAGGTGGCGTATCAGCTCCAGCTCGAGAGCTTCCAGCGGCTTCTGGCTGAATCTGAGGATGCGAAGCTTGCGAGGAGTCTTGATGCGGCTGTGTGCGCTGATGCGGTGTATTTGGAGGCGGTTATGGTTGCTGAGGAGGCGGCTAATGCGGATAGGAGGGCTGCGCAGTTGCTTAGTCGCGGTGAGAGGCTTCCGAAGCCGACTGCTGCGCAGGCTCGTGTCGAGAGCAGGGGTTTTGTTATGCATCCGGAATCCCAGAGGTATATCAGTTCCATCGTTAAATTTTCAGACGCGTTAATCTATTTGGTAGTACATATTTCAGGAATTCCATGCCTCAGCCAGCATACGAAGTTCCTGTCAATGATTACGATGATGATATCTCCGATACAGAAAGTTACATTGGAGAATTTGACAGAATGCAGCTGGAAAAATACGTCAAATGGAAGATGGCTGAAAGTAAGGCTAGAGTGACGGAGGGGCGACCAAAGGCAGCGCCATCGCCAAACGCTACTGCTGGCCCAAGTGTCAATCGAAATAGGACGTAAGTAACGCGCATATAGCTACGACATTTTACAACTGATTGGTATTTTCACGGTTGATAGAGTCGCTTGTCTCGTTTGCACCGAGAAAGTGAGATATATCAACGCGGTCAAGACACCATGCGATCACTATTACTGTGAAAGCTGCATATCATCCCTGGTGGAATACACAACTCGAGACGAGAGCATGTTCCCCTTGAAATGCTGCGGCATGAAGCCAATCCCCTTCACCGACGTCATCCCATTCCTATCAAACGAGTTGATCAAGCTCTACAGGCAAAAGGAAAGCGAGTTCAGCGTCCCAATTCAGGAGAGAATCTACTGCGTTAGCGCGAGCTGCTCTACCTTCCTCGGCTCGTCCGCCGACTACAACAAGGTCAGCCACGTTGTATGCCCGACATGCACGTTGCGCACGTGCCCGAGGTGTAAGAAGGCAGCCCACACTGACGAGGAGAGCTGTGCTGTCAATGCTGCGAATATCGAACTCAAGGTTCTTGCGGTCAAGTCGGGCTGGCAGACCTGCCTGGGATGCAACCGCCTCGTTGAGAAAAATCAAGGCTGTAATCATATTACGTGCCGATGCGGAACTCAGTTCTGTTATATTTGTGCGTTGAAGTGGAAAACGTGCGGGTGTCCGCAGTAAGTAAAAGCTAAAATTTGTATTAGCAGTAGTTACACACGTATGACTGCCACATGTAATGTATGACCGTGCAAAGGACATCCATCAATTTATCCATCGATCATCTTCAAGCGACTGGCCAAAGGGTAAATAATACCCATCGATATTTCGAAGCATCACTGTCATGATGATATTTACCCTCGAGGCGGCTATTAAAATCACAACAATGTGTGCAACATGGTCAACTCACCTGACCATCCCTCGGATCAATCGATAAGAACCACGGGCGCTTATAGTATAATGCCTCCTCACCGCTCAAACGGCTTTCCCACGGGCACCTGTCTCGCTCTTCAGATATCCACCACCATCCAGTCGACACACAGTAGCCCTGAATTGTGATTCCATCTGAAGAGCAAGACACTTTCCTCGGCCCTTGTACGGGGGTGTACTCGCGCCGACGCTGAAAAATACGACTGTCTTTGATCTATACCCATCATGTCTTTGTTAAGTCCAATCTCTCGAGCCCCATCGATGGATGTGGCAGGTCCTTCGCGTTCGACACCTTCTGAATACGAGATGGACGCCGAGACCTCTGCGCTGATCGCCAAACTTGCGCTAGAAGATCTTAACGAGGTCTACGCGGCGCGCAAAGGCAAAGCGCGGGCAGACGCGCCGCCTACGGACGAGGAGCTCGCGTTTGAGATGCAGTGTTTGCATTACCAGCAGTTAATTACGCTAGCGGACGATGAGCGGTTGGCGAAGAGTATTAGCGACGCTGTGAGTGCGGATGAGGCGTATGTGGCTGCATTGATGGCGGCGGAGGAGGCAGCTGAGGCAGATCGACGTGCGGCGGAGATGTTAGCGAGGGGAGAGCCGATGCCGGAGCAGAACGAGGCGCAGGCGAGGATGGAGGATAGGTCGTTTGTTATGCATCCTGAACCACCGAGGTCCGTTTAATTTCACTTGGGGAAGTTCTGTGGACATTGATGCAGGGGCAATAGCACAAATTCTACAGCGACGTCTGTAAATATGGGAAAGCAACGGGAAAAGCTTGTCGATATAGCAGATGAAGAAAATGTTGGACCGCCATCGACATTGGTTACTCCGCCTTTCATCAAGCCTACAAATGACAGCAACCACACCCAGGTGTCCATCGCTAAAGTAAGCGTGGGTGGACCTGCTTCGAGTTCTTCTTCAACAACCAAGAAGCGACATCCAACGTGAGTGTTGCTTTTGTTTTCGGGAATAAAATTACAATTTGCGACTTTTTAGGATTGAGTGTACAATCTGTACGGAATCGTTCCCGGTGCACAACGTTTTACGCGCTCCCTGTAATGATTATTACTGTCAACCATGCATTAAATCTCTCGTCGAACATTTTATTCGCGACGAGTCCCTGTTCCCACTTCGGTGCTGCCAGCAACACATTCCAATTAACCTCGTCGAGCCATTCATTTCCTCTTCTCTCAATAAAACGTTCCGCGCGAAACACCAAGAATACAGCGTATTAGCAAAAGACCGGGTCTATTGCGTGACTCCGTCGTGTTCAAAATTTCTGGGGTCGGGTGAGGGGGATACAATGTACGAGATATTGTGCACAGATTGTTGGACGTCAACATGCCCAAAGTGCAAACAAGCATATCATGGAAGAGACGAGTGTCCCGTCGATACCTTGACAGTCGCGCTCCGTGAGCTTGGTGAAAGGGAGGGCTGGCAAACGTGCCCTGGGTGCCAGGTACTGGTCGAGCTCGAGCTGGGGTGCTATCATATGACGTGCCGTTGTCAAAGCCAGTTCTGCTACTTGTGCGCGGCGCCGTGGAAGAACTGTGAGTGTCCCCAGTGGGATGAGGCCAGGCTTCTCGCTACAGCAGAGAGGAGGGTGGAGAATCAGGTTGGGGAGAGAGTGGCGCGAACCATGGGCACAGCAGACTGGTTTGCACAGGTTCAGAATATGGCGGCTAACTTGCGGGTTACCCATGACTGTACTCCCTCACATTCCTGGAAGTACCGGCCGGGTGGCGGACGATGTGAAGAGTGTCATTTCGAGCTCCCAAATTATCTTTTGGTAGGTATTGATTTAGGATGATTATGATTGAACTGACGAACTCTGCCTCAGGTTTGCCGCGGGTGCTCGATTCTGGCTTGCGTACGCTGCAGCCGTAATCGGCTCTGAGTTTTCGGATGCTTCTGTAAGTGCCTGAAACCTTTGGCGTTAGCTACGCTGACGCTGAACTTAAAATGTACCGGCAATGACAGATCTTCTAAATCAATCTGTTCATCACCAAAATTGTCGTAGATAGGTAGTTGATGAAAGATTGTCGCATGATGTCTCTATTGATAAGTAGGAGATTGTTACGAAGAAAGCTGTTGTAGAAATTAGCTGTCGGAACACCTGAGAAACGAGTGGAAGATCAGGAAGATAGGTGATTCCCATGCCAAGGCGGGCCAATCGGGTGTAAGATCACATGATGAGTGCTTAGGTAATGGAGTATTTATCTTGTTCTGGGGTGTTTCTTGTGGTTTGTTGGGTGAACGCAACTTGGCCCGTCCGCCTCTTGTTTTACGGTACTTCCTGGCCTAGGAATGCAGTCCCATTCTTCGCCACCAGGGACCTCGACCAGCTTGAAGAAAGCTCCGGCGGCGGCGGTGGCGGCGACCACAACGACGACCACCCAGCTCCAAACGCTCACTTCTGGCGATTCCATAAGAGCATCTGTCAACCACCTGCTTGCAAGGGCGTTTTCTCTCCCCTGCTCGACAGCTGCGTTGGCTTTTACTCAGCTCGTTCAGCCAACCTCGCGATTTCAGCTGGCTCTTGACGCGTTGTTGCCAATTCTTGATTCCAACACGTCTGCTGAGGTCAGTATCTGATTGTCATCTCTCTCGCTCCATTTTTCTGCCAGCAACAGGGGCTCACCATCGATGTGCACGTTCTACAGCTAGCTCAACGGATTCTGGTCTCTTTTATTCTGTATTCGCTGTATACGCCCCATCCCGTCACCATCAACCCCTTCAAATCGGCTCTCCTCGTGGCTTACGTGAGGGAGCGTGAAAAGGCCGTCAGCATTGCAAATGAGGGTGGAGTTAGCCCCAATGAGCAGTTTGTTTGGGTCTTGTGGAAAATCCTGAAAGGTGATGGTAATGATGTGAGTGTCACCATTGCTTCTGCCCGCCACGCTCTGTCTAATCGTACCCAATCCGCCCAGATTGGCCCATATTCCCCGAGCACGCTGTCACGCTGCCCACTTCCACCTAAACTAAGAGCGATTAATCTGGTCCTTGATGAAGAATTGTATAATAGTATTTCTGACATGTACGTCTCTGTTGGTCGGCTCGATGGTTCAGATGCTGATTAATCTCATTTCTTTTCCCAGAGACGATTCTACTTATCATTATTTTGTAAACAAACGCAGGCTATCGGCCTCCTCCGATACTGACGAATCCACGACCAACTCTACGCATACGCACACCTACATTCACGACTCGAGATCGCCTGTTCCTCGTGCAATCTCGGACACCCCATCTCGCTCGCCCGTCAACTTTGATGAGGACAGAAAGAATGAAAGGCTCATCCATGCTATGAAACTTTTGCTGGCAGCTCGCGATCGCGTTCTCAGTCTGTCTGAGCAACGAGTACGTACATTTGTCTTTCAAATGAAGTCTGATGATTGACCCTTATTCTCATTCAGATGCTGGTACCGATCATCCCCGACCTTGCCAACACTAATATCATCACCTCCATCGATCTGGCCCCCATCATCGCACATAATCCTACCATTGCGCACCCGCTCCTCGTTGCCCTGCTCACGAACCCCAACCCGGAGAAGAACAATCCTCTGCCGTTCTTGGACGTCATTCCGTTCTTACCTCCCACACTCGCAACTTTCGACCTCTTTGGCCGCCTTTTGCGCGACCAAACGAGGGTCACGGTGCAGGGATACTCCACGGTTGCTGACCTCGTGTTGATTGAGGTCTTGGCCCGCTTTGTACACGAGTGCATCAACTGGCTGGACCACGCAGAGCGTGAGGAACGAGAGGGCAATATCAGTGATGATCGATTTGCTAAAGGAGTCCAGAACGTGAGTTTTTCCGTCTCTTACGTCGTTGGCGCGTAATATAATGATGCTAATCCTGTTGTGTCTCAGTTGTGCCGGTTCTACAACTCGCTCATCAAGTTCAACATTGTCGATCCGACTGCGGACGCAGACTCGACTGAGATGGCACACTTTAGCCTGCGCAATGCCCGCTTCGAGGAAGCCAACAATCTCTATCGCGTCATCGCCACATCCAGGTTCTAAAGCCTTGCATCCCTGCCTTTCTTTTGTCTGCCACACGTCTGTCAAAACTTCCATGGTTTTCCGGTTCTCCTACTCCTAAATTCTGTTTCTGTTTGGGCCTGTGCAATATACTGTGTACGGGCATTATCTATATCTTCGGGACCATCCATCGACTGCGATATTCGACTTTCGATTATCTCATCATTCATCGTTATTCAACCTCAATGGCCAGTCGGGGTCAAGTTTCGCAGTCCAATGGATCCCTCTCAGCTATCTCTCGCGTATCTGATACACCACTATTCAAATTATCGTCTCTGTCTAATTATGAAGATGAAGAAACCGTACAACAGACACCAAAAAAACAAGACAAAAAATGTTACTCGATTGTTTAGGACACTCTCTCTTACAAGTTATGCGTTAGGTTTTTCCATGTATTAAGCTCGGATTTGGGTTGAGTTTGGTTTAGGACAGTTAGGGCGTTGAATGGGGTTGGTTGGGGCGAGATGCGGCGGTGTTGTAAAAGGAAGAAGGAAGGAAGGAAGGGCGTGGTATGAACAATTGACGGAAAAGAAAATCACGTTTCGAGGAGAATCGTGGTTTTTATTTTCTCTTATGCTGACTGTGTTTTCGTGTTGAACTAGTGGACTCTATATCTTTCCCCATCTTCGCCCTTAACCTCCACTTCTCACCAAACTCTTACCTCATACCCTTTATTCCTACCCTACCTTTTCCTACTCGCTTTCCTCGACCCACCCCTGTATGTATATCCCTATTATGCAACATTTTTACCTTCTCTCTTTACTTGCATCTTTTTTTATTATTTGTTTTGTCTGTTTGTTTGTTTCTTGTATCCATGTCATATACCTCTTTTTTTCCCCGCTGTGTCGTCGCTTGTTGGGTTTTTCGTGTTCTGTTTCTGTTTCTGTCCGTTTTCTTTCTTATCTGATCCGGCTGGATCTGTGATGGATGGCGATGGATGGTAATGCCGAGCGATACCTCTTCATTAGAAGCCACCAGGGCCTGACCTCCAGTCAACCGACATGCTTCTCGTCATTGATGAACATCGTTACTATACCCCCATTCATGTTGGACTTTCAAGTTAGACTTATTCTACTGTCTACATATTTTCGACATTGATTGTTCTGTTTTACACTGTACATATTTTTTCTCGTTGTTTTCGAATTCGCTTTGAGAATTTCTGTGTTGTGGGTTCTACATTCCCTGGATTGTCGTTGATTTTTTCATTTTTTCCAACTCGGGCCTACCGTTATAACTTATCATGATGCTATGATGATTCCGCCGAGATATCTGACCCCTGCGTCGTATCTTCTCTGTACCATAAAATATATGCATTTCCAAAATTATAATCCTCCACGTTTGTTGTAACATTATTTGTCGTTAGACTATAGAATCGACATTATGGTACAGAGACTTTATTTTGAGAAGTGAATGGCTTGAGATATCCACGCAACTCGAACCGGACTAGCGAAGTACGTGGAACAGGTGGCATTATTCATTATCTTCCTCCCAAACTTGAACTGCTCCTTGGCAAGAGAAGACCCAAATGATTCTGTGCATGTATGCGCCAAGACGATTTCCGAGCGCAATGGATGGCCTAGACTTTATGACGGAGTGAATATCGACAGCCGTATATGCCATATTGGTGATAACGTTGAATATGAGGTTCAGCGGAAGTTAGGGGCTTAATGGCTGGGTTGGTGAAACCATAATCATCGTTGACACTACAGAACATGCTGAGCATTGGCGTCAACGTCGACAATTTTCTGGATGTATGCGCACTGCGCAAAGATTTCATCAACCTTCCAGCACATTCGCTATTGGGCCACGGGGATAGTAGCAATGTACGCCTGCAATTGCAGGTCGGAGGCTAGTCGGTTCAACGAGCAGCTTTATAATGAGGCCAGTTGTGTGATCGTTACCGCCATGAACTCCGAACCCTCCAGAATTTAGAATAGCCGGGTATTGTCATAGGGTAAAGCTCTCGCAAAATTTCGACGCTTCGTCAACAGCGACGATGCCTCCCAATCCCGCGATGTCCTTAACCGGTGTTATGGATGTTGGTCGATCCTAAGCGTCCTTGAGGTTACGTGGCCCGGTTGATATCATGGGATTAAGAGCTTGATCCGCATCATCTGTCCATGGGCGTGTGGTTGACACGTTGCACGAAGTAGCTCTCGAGGATTAGGAATGTAGGCTTGTAATGCTTCATGGTGGCGACGAGTCCACAAAGGAGTGTCGATAAAGTATGGATGCCTGGAGGCATTTGACAGGCAATACGAACAGAAGAGATAGCTGATTCGCTGCAAATTGCAAAAATGTAAGCAATAAATTGGAACATAGTTTATTGTTACCTACCATTGGCCCTCGACAATTTCATTAAGGAAGTCGGTGAAGGGAATAAGGCGAGTACTTTACGTCACGCTCACGATTCTACCTTGACCTTGACTCTGACTCTCTCCGGTTCCCGCTGCCTGCCCTTTCCTTTAAGATCTGAATCCAGCCTTGGTTCATCTTCATTCTCGTCCATGTGTGGCGGCTCTTCCTCCGCCGACATTGCGGCAACTATCAAGCGAGATATAATACGCGCAGAAAGGCCTAAAATTACGCCAGTAATGCATGCGACGCCGCAGAAAACATACAGCGGGTACAGGGCCTCCATGAGGTATACAATGATGGTGTACGGCGCGCGTATGAATACAGTCGTAAAGATATCCACAAAGACAATCGCCGGACCCAGAACATAGAGAATTATTGGTAATGGCGAGAGACGTAGGAGTGGGTGAAATAGAGACCATATGAAGGCGAACGTGGTTCGAACGACGGAGGAAGCGAATGTGATGTATGGTATCACACGGAGGATGGGCGCTGTGAACTCAGATGCTTGCGCACTGAAGTTTTCTATGGTCGAAGATGAGAACTCTGTCGCTGGGTTGGGTGTCAACGACATTGGATAGAGCTTGTAGTCGTGGTTGATGGCAAGTGCAACGTAACCCTAAACCTAGGGGCAAAGTCATTTGAGAGTCCGCATTACCGCTTTGGGACCGTTCATGCGCCCAACGCCTTCGACGCCATACGTCTCGACCTGCTGACCTGAATCCACCGTATCTTTTCATTCAATCACCCATCTAAACTACTCACCAGATTTTAGTCGGAAACTTTGAATATTTACTTGTTCCTTGCTATCTAACATATTCATATTTATCTATGTATATTGTCATTTTCTTTATCTGTATGCTCACTTTAGATAGAATGCAAGGTTAATCCCAATCAACAATCCATTGAAACTCTGTTAGGCCTAACCTTGCTTGTTTGCGTTCCAAGGCTGCATGTTCCTCATGTTCAAGATCTTGCTGTTAAAAGGATACGGAGCCTGAATAGGTGCCCGACTTCTCTGTATATCAACTCCTGTGCGTCACCTCCTACCATAAGATCCCCTCAACTAAAGAAAACTTGACGTTCCCCGGCCATGTCAGATGTCGGTTGATTGCGCTGTCGCGCTGATTCTTATAGTGGAAGCTACAACCTCTGGCACACTACTTTTCTCTTTCATGATAGTGTAAATAACTGCTCGGTATCTCTCAAATGTGTCTACAAATATACACCTCACATGTCTCGGGTTAACAGGTAATTACTGATTCAACACTAACCAGCATGTTCGAATTCTCGGCTGCTTGACCGTAGCCTAGAAAATAGTAAGTGATCAGATTCCACGACGAGGCCCATATAAAGCGTACCGTCGACCTGCCCATTTGTCTGGCACAAATCGACGATTGACTGAGCAGTTACAGCTACGTCTGAGCTGAAAAGGATTTCATATTAGTAGAATAAGAAGGTAAAAAAAACATTTTCTACAAACCACCAGGAGTGTACAGCTTGTCCGTTGCCCCACACGTTTGTACCACAGATTACTGACTGCCCTGATGAGCAAAAAGTGATTACATCGGGATTTGCTGGGACCATGCAGTCTCCGGTGCCGAGGCTAGACAAGTAATTGATGCACACTTGCGCAGTGCTCACCGAGGTGGTCGCACCTCCTGTTAAGCAGTAAATGATATAATCATCCTCATTGCGACTTGAAAGTGCATCTAAGAAACGCAGTTCATTCATTAGTCTCTCCATTTACACTCAATAAAATGACATGTCAGGTACTCATGGTGCGATTGCGGTATAGATCGGCGGAGGTCAACCCGAGGGATTCTAACGAGGGTAATCCAGGACCAGGAATGACCTCTGGATATTCCGAGTCGGTTGGAGGAAGTTTGGCATCTTCCGAGGTGGCGGGGGCAGCGATGATGCAAGTTAAGGCTGACACCAAAAAGCAGAGCGCGAGGGATCTGAAAAACATCATTATCTTTATATGCTCATGAGATTCCGTCATTTATGATCATACATGTCTTGTACTTTACCTATGCTGCAGGGAATCTTAATACAGCAGAATATTCCATTAAAGTGAAGTGCATCGACAATTTATACCTTCGCAGAGAAATTGGCGGCAGAACGTTTTGTACACATTGTATGCCACGGTGTGCATCAGGTGGCCAGAAGTATGTGTCAGAAGATTTAGGAGAATACTCTTGCATGTGCAAACCGAGTCGTTACCTCAGTGATCGTGCCTGCGATTTGATAGCATAAGGTTTTGTGCCGCCAGGTGACTTCAGATGTGAGGAAGCAACTAGTTCGCAGAAAGCTTAATAGTGATAAGAATTAAGCAAATCGAGGTGAAATGGTTCGGAAGCGTACCAAAACAAGAGCGAAATGCATAATACACGCTTCATCTGTACCTAAACATACTATTCATGTTAAGAGTTTTATGCAGAAGCAATGATCAACGGGTATCTCGTACAACAAAGAAGCCAAGAAGCTTCTCATAATGAAGCTGTTAACCATCATGGGTAAATAGTAAAATTAAGACAGATAAAAATACAATAGACAGCTAGCCACGCTTGCCACGCTTGCATGCAAGTATGGCTGCCCAAGTGGGGAAATATTCCCCGTAAACTTGTTTAGGTTTTTTTCTTATTGCGTGAATCTATAAAAACTATGTTGGAGCGCGGAAACATTTTTTGAGTGCGCAGATTGTTTTTTAGGTTAGCCATAAAAATATTTGACTGCGCGGAAACATATTTTGGGCATATTTTTCCAGCGCACATAAATTTCTACTGCCCTCAATTATATTCAATGCATAAACCCTGTGCGCGTAGATACATTTTGTGCCGCAAACAAATTTTTCGATGCACGGAAAACATTGTTCAGTTGTACTATTTCTAGCCCAAAGTGACCAGCCGTTATGCCGAGATTATGTAAAATGATCTAAAATGGCACTTCGGCACACCTAAACGAGTTCAAGCTCCACCTGACAGTGATATTGAGGATTGTGTATTGCAAGGCTAACCCACATTCATTTAATTACAAATTTCTTAGTATATCTAATCTATGCTCTTTTGAAATATATTAATGTTGTTTTAATCAAGTAATGTGGGATAATCGTCTTGAAATCGCCGTGAACGTTGCTTGAACGTGAAGTGTCGCTTTCTTGCACAGCCACTAATGCGCAATTGTGATGGCCACTGCTAATACTTTACTTCGTACACAGTAGTTGCGGGTAATATTTTGACATATTCTTGTAGATACCTATGTAATACATATCTTACCATGCTTTTCAATCTTATTCTCCTATTCCCGACTCTCCAAATGCACAAATGCGCTCAAGAATGCACTGATTGATGTCTTTCCCACGATAGATGAGGTTATTTCACACAATGCTAGAGATGTCTGAAATGGCGTACTAGCTGCACCACTAATGGGGAGACCCCAGAACCACTGGGGGTTTGCTAATGCTACATGTAAAGCACTGCAGAAATTGTTATTTTGTCCTATAAGGCAGTACTAGATAGAATAACCATGCATTGTGTATACAATTGTCGGAGCTTGAACTTGTTTTGGTGTGCCGAGGTGCCATGTTAGATCATTTTACATAATCTCGGCATAACGGCTGGTCACTTTAGGCTAGAAATAGTGCAACTGAACAATGTTTTCCGCGCATCGAAAGATTTGTTTGGGGCTCAAAATGTTTCTATGCGCATAGGATTTATGCATTAAATATAATTGAGGGCAGTAAAAATTTACGTGCGCTAGCAAAATATGTCCAAAATATGTTTCCGCGCAATCAAATATATTTACGGCTAAGCTAGAAAACAATCTGCGCACTCAAAAAATGTTTCCGTGCTCTAACATATTTTTTACAAATTCACGCAGTAAGAAAAATACCTAAATAAGTTTACGGGGAATATTTCCCCACTTGGGCAGCCATATGCAAGGAGCTAGGAGAAAACACTCAGACTAAAGTCACTAAGAGGGAATGGACAGAAGACGACTCACAATCTACGTCTACAGACAAAATTGATCTGTTATTCTTCATATGTAGCAGGACGATTAGTACATATATATGCGCAGTTTACATCAAGTTTCCCAACAATTATGCCTTGGAGGTAAGCAGAACAGCCACAATAATATCCCAATGAGGTCTTTACCTCAGTTCGTCGGGTTTCCTTTCAACATTGTGAAAGCAACAACTTCGGAAAAAAATTGACTGATCAGATGTCAGGTGTCTCGCACAATGGAGAAGGCAAGAAGCTTCTGAAGGGGGTCCTGTTGGTAAATATATATAGATAGATAAAATTGGAATAGACGACATGCCTATGTAATTTATGCTCTGTCGACTACATATAAAGGTAATAATGAATGTTTAACATAAACAGATTGGGGCAGCGCTCATGACCACTTCTGAATGGTCCCAGTCACCGTAAGTGACTGTTAAAATTGAATATCTAGAGAGCATGGGCTATTCAGAAGGCTCTCTCCTCAGAATAATATTCATTAAAAGCTTACGTGTCCGATCAAAAAGAGAAAAAAGACTACATGCCTTTTCGTATTGGCCGCGTTTAGGAGGTAGATTTGCCTTGGGGAGCTTAATGAAAATCAAATGTTGTCTTGACAAAGGAAACGAGGGGTCAAGACCACATGAAATTGTTGACCGAAAGGTCTCTGATAAGTTGTTTGTACGCCAATGGAACACGAGTACAACACACGTAGCTTGTGGGCAAGTGAGTACACGGTCTAAGTGTATAACTCAAAAGGGGTGGGCCGTGAGAAATTGATGCAACAGCCCCGGGCCGAGGGAAGGCACCGCCAAGCCTCTGTTGAAACCTTGAGATGAATCCCGCGCGTTCTTGAAGATTAATCATCTACCATCTTCTCAACTAGTACGAATATAGACCAAACCAAGGAAAAACAAGTCTCGTGTGTGCATATTTTCAGTGTTTTTTAGGTCTACCATTGACTGATACTCAGTTTTACAGAGTCCCGAAACCCTGCGAAGCTATAGAAATTCTGCACAGCTTGAGCATATCGGTATCGTGCAGCGTCGGCAGCAGCATATTGTCAGGGAAATGGATAGCGAATTCAAGTTCATCAGATGCCCTGTCGAGAGCTTCATGAAAGCTTACCTGCCTTTTGTCCCAAATGACAAGGAAACGCAATATTTTGTCCAGCAACTTTTACAGGGCACTTTAACGGGGGCTGTTAATGCTTCTCATTCCAGCGACGTAACTACACGGCCAGTGTTGTCTGTATTAACGGGAAACGAGACAACTTTCGCTTTTCGAGATTACCCACTCCAGAGCAAACGGGGGCGGCAGTCTAACAGCAAAATCACCGTCTTTCGAGGATGGGAGAAGATTGCACAGACCATTGGCAATTTCGAATATCCTGGGGAACGAAAACGCAACAAATTCAGCTACGTAAACATTCCGAACAAGAGGATAGCTTCCTCCAACCGAGGCTACAACAACAAAATCGATGCCGCATTTGTTGCAGCCTGCGATACGGACAAGCCGCTTCAGACGACCGACATAGCTGTTGTAGTCGGGCACAAAGTCGCTGCGTCGCACAATCGGCAAGTGAGTTCCATTCCATAGTTCAGCTAAAGACCATTCTTTCGCGTGTATCTTCTGATCTTTTCTCACTGTAGAACGCGTTACATGTCGTCTCTTCCAATGTTCAGATCATGAACGAAGACGTACGTCGTATGTTCACTTTCGGGGTGCGCTTTCTGTACATTTCTCTGATGGCCGAGCTGACATCCACGATATACCACGCAGATAACAGCCGAAAGGCATAATGTTACGATGTGGTATCATGATCGTTCACATTCAGCCGCGTCGTATCCTTTTAACTTATCCACGGTCTGTAGCTTTCCCTATTCTTAGAATATTCTTCTGACAAAATCCACATAGAATCCTAAACTATTCATTCAAATCCTCATTGCATTTTTGTTTGCAACGGAAGAAGAGCTTGGCTACGATTCAATGGTGAAGCTCGCACCAGACGGAAACTACACATTCAAGCTTCCACGTTTACCGGGAAGCGACGAGTTTCGGCTCTTTCGCACCGTAGAGGGCCTATCGGTCTATCATTCGAACATCATCACTGGTCAAATGACACGTGTTTATAAAGTCGTTGAAGTCAGGGAAAACGGCGAAGCGTTTGGAGATCCTCTCGTTTTGAAAGACGTGTGGCTCGACAGCTCTGCGAAGACGGAAAAAGAGATACAGGACGCTATTTTTACCGATATCGAACAATTTTGGGATTGCCCGGACGAACCGCCGGAATTAAAAGGCTTCAAAGAAGCTCACAAAAATATTGTTAGCGATGACAGCTATAAGCAGTACTTTCTTCAGATTGTCCTGGACTACAGCGGACAGAAAACCAAAATACGAGTAGAAAGAGGAACTGAAGTCAGAGATTTTTTCGACGCGGAGGAAGACCTTGCACCAGATGCTCCGGTGACTGGTACCAAATCACAAGAATCGCAGTCTCAGAATGATCAGACGTTTGTAAACACACACCGAATTGTTTCCCAACCACCAGCCCTTCCAGCTATTCCGAGCGAGCAGAAGAGGCAATATCGCATCCTTTTCAAGGAGATTTGTAGACCTTCTGGACGGCTCGAAACCCTTGGAGAAGTGGTCAATGTGCTATCGCAAACCCTCATCCGTGAGCTAATTGTTTTCCCCCATCTTTGATTTGCAAGGCCTTACGTATCTTATCTAGCGCTCCAGCTTTTGTTTTGCGCGGGATGGGTCCATAGGGACATTAGTTCTGGAAATATACTTGCTTTCAAGGAAAATTTGGAGAGCAAGGGGCCGTGGCTGGCGAAGCTCTCTGACCTTGAATATGCCAAGACATTTCCTCTGCCAAATGGTTCAAAGCGTGCTGGAAATCCAAAGACGGTATGCGCGTTATTTTATTGCGAAATAATCCTCTGCTGAGCCTTGCTTTTAGGGGACGCCGTACTTCATGCCTCTAGAGGTGATGATGTCGTCTTACCTCTTTTCTTCCGACCACGATAAGAGAATAACTGCAATGGAGCATGGCACACCGTCGTTTCCTGCACATAATTCACTTGACATTGAAGAAGCGCGCTACTTGGAGAGAGGTGCGAATCTGGAAAGGAAAGCTCAGGAAACACCTGCGATTGCAGAGACCGGTGTCGCCCATAATTTCCAACATGATTTAGAATCAATATGGTGGATTCTTTTCTGGAACATATGCTGCCGCCTTGACCCAGAGCAATCGACACCATCTCTGCAGAATTTTGGCAAAGCCATTTTCATAAACGAGATCAAGCCTTCTAATGCTCGAATCCATTGCATCACCAAAACCTCATTCGGAGAATCCATCATAGCTAATGCCCCGAAGTCGATTTATTCCTTTGTCTCTTTACTCTTCGTTTTGAGGGAGGATCTTTACCAGGACTACATCGAGCGTGGTCGCGAAGGCGCATACAATGATGTCGGATCGTATGCCAAAATCCACGACAGATTCCTCTTTTTGTTTAAAATATTCAACAAGCAGGCGACCGCAGCTCAGGACCTAGTCGGCAGCAGTGGAAGAGACTTGCATTGGTCGGAGCTTTCTTTATTGGTGAAAAATTTTAGCAGCCTTGTGGCAGAAGGATCTGCGGTGGGCAAACCGGAGCGTAAGCGTCCTCGATCCGATGAAGACCATATCGACTCGAGGGAGGTAGCCAGCGAGGTCAGAACCAAAGCCAAGCAACCTAGGAAAAAGTGAAGTAGTGGTGGATAGAGTTATCGACGAGGCCAGGTGCAACAGTAAAGCTGCAATTGACTTCGATGTTTTTGTAATGGCAATGTCTTCATGTTTTATCTACATAATTTGATTATTGGAATTTATTCGTGCTCCAGTGGTGGAGATGATGTTACAGTATTCCATGTACAAGCATAAAATGCTCAAAGTTAGTCGCTCATTGTGATGAAAACCCATTGGACATAGTCACAGGGCGAGGCAATCCATCTCCTGCAGATCAATGTCCATAGTATCCTCAATGAACTCCCTTGGCGCCTCCTCCATCTCCTCCTTTCTCATCATTTTCGTCTTGTTGTCTTCCTGCGGCAGCGCATCACGACACTGGCAAGCGTGCATAAGCATCAAATGTGTAGTTGAGTACAATAGACGTGTAGTAAACCTATGTAGTACACTGTTTTGATTATTACTATTAATTGAAATGGATATTTGAACACTCCTTCCATTGAGAAGGACGGTCTCTATTGCCAAATGAACATGCAAAAATATTATTCAATTAAACCATGCCTACTTTGCCATCCCTTGCCAATCGTTTACTTAATCTCCCTCCGTCCACTGGGATTCAGATTCTCGGACTGCCCACATAGGGGTAACGCGACGCGACCATGTGACGTGCGCGACCGCCCATTAAAGCCCCTGGACTCGTCGAAGGCAATAACCTTCCGTACATGAAACCGTCAAGACACGCCATCATAACTGCAACTTCTCGGAATTCACAAACTACATCATGTTATACAATCCCCACTAGGTCGAAAATAATAATTTGTCTATCTGATGACTGTCAGAGAGCAGAATTTTGACGACTGGTGTGCTGGATTCCATTGCAGGGCGTGCTCAATGGTAAGTAATATCAAGTGAAAAGAATATATATTGCCTGTTATAATTCTTGATGCCTTAGGTCATGCATCATTTACAATGCATAACAACTTCTCCGCATTGTCATTTATCAAAGCGCAACGAAAATTCTTCCAATTGCCAGCCCAAGGCCGATGAAATATCACAGCTAAATATAGAGCCTGAGTTTTCGCCATCAATCCCTTTGATAATGATGTTTTATATCATTAAAATACTAGGTCCAATAATCGAGGCTCAGTGACCTATTAGGTTTGAATCTTTTTTTTATCCTGCAACAATGCGGATTGAGTAGTCGGCTCATCGAATTTCATTTCCATAAGGGCATATGGTACAGGCACTTCTTTTTTTGGAAAAGGGCCAATCCAGACGAGGTTACGCTTTGGCCCTCAAAAAAGAGGCCAGAAATGGCTCGCAGTGACACCTCAATGAGTATATATCACGCGTATGTTCAAATCTCTTTGGTGGCATTGTAGTGTAGTGACTACTAGTCTATAAATCGCCAGTACTCTGGAGGCAAGGTTAACTAAACTCGCCCTTCATCAACACTCAGACTCTGTGGCCCACAGTCTGTGCTTTACTACATTCTCTCCCTCCTCTACCAAATTACATAAAGTCCTTTTCGTTATGTCCTCTTTCAAGGAAAATGGCAGCTTAGCCAGCAGCCTGTGGCGAAGGGGACTTTTACGGTGTACTGAGCATCAGTCCCAACTTCATAAATCATGCGCACATTGTGATGTAAGTGCAAGGATGCGATGTACCATATTTCAACCCACAATTCTGATTCCTTATTTTTCAATCCATCATACCAGCTTATTCGAACAGTAATGAAGAAGAGCTCGACGTCGACCAAGCCTAAGCGGCACTCTCGAGGCGCATCGAAGGCCGGAGAAATTGCAAGAACAGCCACTGGTTCGCCTGCAAATTCCTCTGCTCCTACGGGAAAAAATTCCGAGAAATTATCTCAAGCCTCGCACGCCAGCGTATCAGCGGTCAGTTCATCTCATTTACACACACAGTGACTTGACTAATTCTGCCTGCAGATTCATGTAGGAGGGGCTGAAGAGGTGCACAGCGACTGGAAGATGATCCAGTCAGAGGAAGACTGCGATTTATTCTTCCCAACACCGGATGCCGTTGACAGGTCATTTGAGCTTCAATCTTTGTTCTAGATAGTTGTATGACGAAAGCATGTATTGCTCCAAAAGTGACTAGATTTATACGTAAGGGTATACCTGGTAGCGACTCTTTGAAATAAAGACCATAATTTATCTTTAGAGTAATGTTTATTGGTCTCATAGGCCGACAATTTGTATTAGCTGGGCCAGGGACTCTTAGAGCGCACCATGCTCTGAGTACGCTCTAAAGCAGCCATGGGATCCGATATTTGATTTGAAGTCTAACATCTGGTCCGGTTTGTGAAAATCGGGGTTAATGGCTGGTTCTTTCCTGGATTTCCAATGCTTGAGTGGGATGCTTAGAAGATCTATCCTGCAATCCATTTATTCTGACAAGATGTAACACTTTGGGTTGATCGACATCCACACTGAATCATTGCGCTCTGCAAATGCCAATTTGAAAAATTTGATAACTGGAAGTTGATGCTAATAAGATAGACGTAGTTCTCCAAGTGCCAAATAAAGTCCGAGATAGTGGTGTGGAGGAATAGTGATCTGGAAATGAAGTGGCAACAGCTTGCGACCGACAAAGGAACCATTCACGCCCTAAACCGTCGTTCCACAGAAGTCCCGAGTCACCGGCCATCATGTGTGACAATTTGCAAATCCGGCATGGACCGGCAAGCTTCTTGCATCAAAATTCGGCTTCTCCCATTCTTATACCCTTGAGTGCCTGGGGATATATTTGCATGGCTTTCCCTCTCATTAGATCCTTTTGAGTTGAACAGGTCAAGCTCTGAGTGCTGCATTCGAAGATGTTATATTATCAATAATCAAAGGCCGATTCTAGTTGAACAACCGGCCTTCCGCGGAAATTAACTTGTTAGCTCCGACATCATTATGGAGGTCACAACATAGCCGAATGTCACGGAGGAACATGTCGATGCGTCCTTGATGTCTATATTCTGGATTTTTATTAGGTCACTAACATCACTGATATTCAGGTTAGATAGTATTGAAAGCATTAGGGGACGAATCACTATACATGCACCAGCACATAATACTTCAAGTTAAAGTTTGGCTCGGCCAACAGGTCATCCATATTCTGTAAACAGTGACGAGACGATGGGTTGTATGTGTAAATATATTAAACTGACCTGCCCTACACGACCTTGCTGTCACAGCCCCGGTGCCCTTTGTTACCGATGATTCTTTGTTTTGTAGGACTTGAATCCCCAATTTGAATCTCAAGAAACCCGCCGAATATTCCGGGCAGCCAATCAAAATACGACTATAACTACCGAAAGTTTGTTGACCTTCAAACCCTCAGGTTCTTTTACTTTCATTACCAGCACCAGCGTTCCAGAAGATTCTGATAATACACATCCCTGATCTATAACTCGCATCCACGTTAGAGGTACTGTAAGATTCAATTTATACGACCTGAAGCCTGATGTAACGATTACAAGCCCACAAAAATGAATAGCAAAGAGTCCAAAGATTTCTCCAAGTCTGAACAGCATTATGCCCTCAATAGTCCTGTAAGATCTTGACGTCTTATGCCGCGACGACTATGCCTGACCGCTTATTTCTTCAGTCAGATGACGGCACAGAAAGCCCCAATCAAATGGCGTTTATGGCTTTCAAAAGCACAACAATTCGGATGTATCTTAGGAATGGGGACCTGTTCAGGGTGAGGGATCAAGTGCAAGTGGATTTTGCCCAGATATTTTGGCTTACGTGACTTCCTTTCCGCTACAACTTCAGCTTTCATTTTTCAACAGGTGGATTGCATGGCATGCCACCCACGATCACTATGTACCACATATAGCTATCTGCCCGTCCGACACCAAAGGCGTAGACGAAACCACTCTGCAAGACACAAACAACTCGGACATCCTATTGAATGAGGGTGCACAAGAGACCACCGCGCAAGATGACGCTGATGCGTCGATGAAGGAAATATCTCTCGACGAACCCGATTTCCCTGTGAACCAAAAGTTTGAGGAGGTGGAAGATGAAGATGGCCCTCCGGACTTTGATGAATTTTTCAAAGACTGGCTGGCGGAGAAGAAGGAAAAGTAAAGCGTTCCTGATTCAATCCATGCTCGCAATGTCACGACCTGCCACGCTATCGACATCGAAATTCATTTGTAAATTTGAAGCACAGATATCAACGATTTAAACTACATGTACTACATACATATTCATCGACATTGCTTTCGTAGTTCATTACCACTCCAAATATACTCTCACTGGTTAACATGCACCTCTCCGGGGTATGTGCCACATCGATCTGTCACCTGGTCACCACCGGTTCCTTGTCAGGGTAGCAGATTAGTCTTAGAATGAAGTCTGTGGTCTACATTGTTCACATCAACGCTATCGAGCGCAGTATAGACAGTAATCCCTTCTTGTTTCGACCACAATACCAGACATTATCAATACGTGAATGCGCAGTCTTAACAGTGAGCTTGGTGAGTATATATGTTTATTAGATGCGAATGACATACGTTTCAAAGGGAGTACATGAGCAATGATGCCTTCATCAACCCACCCAGGTCCCCCCGCGAGCAGCAAATCTTTCTCGTCCTCAAAAATAGTGTACACATGGTCGCCAACACTTGGTGCAGAAAGCGCGTACAACGGGACAGTTCCGCACTCTGGCCTTTCGTTTGCGTACACGTATGATGTGATACCTTCATTCTCAAGTCCACTCGAAACGGGGACAGAGCCACTCGAGGAGAGGAGAAACTGGTAGTCCGTGATGGGCCGGTTGTAAAAAAGATACATTGCGTTCGTAGAGTTCTGCGGGGATGCCCAAGCGCAAAAAGTGTCTCCTTGGAAGGTCCATTCTCCACTTTTATCGCTGTTTAATACTTGCCAGTGTCGACCAACCAGGTGGGTAGTCCGACTGGCGTCAAATAGGGTAACGTATCGTGTAGTGAGCTTGGGGTCTGCGCATTCTACATTGCTAGAAGGCTTAAAACAAATGAATGGCAATTTATATATCGCGCATAACAGAATAACGCACTGTTAACGTTCCAGGGCCAGATTCGGCGCTCACCCAGGAGAAGCACAATATGAACGAGAGTCCTCCTGTCAACTTGACGGTGTTTAATAACATGCTTGATGTGTTGTATGTGTTGTTCCTTCTGTAAGGGCGGTAAAATCAAGCTTGGAGATACTGGATATTAGATGAATGGATTAAATGTGTCTTTTATAACTTGAAGTGGCCTCTGAGACGACCTAAATTTCTCGTATAAGCTAACAGATATTTAGAAACTTCTGGACTTGGCCATACCGTCCTAATGAGCCCGCAGGTTTAAGTCCAACATTCCATACTTCAACTTTCCTAGTGGCACAAGTGGGACAACATTTATAAAATCATAAATAGTCTGTCCATAAGCTTCCGGGGATTGCAGCTTTCCTGTTCTAGAATCTCTAATCCACGAAAGGTGTGCAGCTAGAACTCCAAACTTCAACACTCCTAGTTCCTAGGTAAGAAAACCATTGATCAAACCATCGATAGTCTGTCTATAGAACTCCGGCCACTGATTTTCCTGTTCTAAAATCTCTAATGCACCCAAGTTGTATACTTATGGGTTAACGTTAGGTCACAAGAAATGCACCCGTAAACAAAGTTCGTCCAAGTAGAGAAACCAAGGGTTTGCTTGGAACGTCGCGGTGATCAACAACGGGTGAATGTGAGAGTGCTTAGTGGGTCTCTGTGACGAATCCAACTCAGTGACCAACCAACGAACAGCACAAGGCTGCTCGTAATGCCACTGCCCATCCAAACCTTGTAATTGTCCGTCGCTTCCTGCAGCCCGTTCCGCCTCTCTTTACTCGCCAATAAGTCTTGTGTGCCGCCTCCCTCCGCTTCCGACTCAACGATGGCGGACAGGACATGTGTAGCGTGCTTGTCTCCTCTGCCGCCCCCGCCATCGATCCCGCTATGACGGTTATCGACTCATTCAAGGTGGCAATATGACACCCGAACTGCTTTTTGGGTGCACATTTGGGATAGATGAGTGTCGAGCGCCACTTGAGTAAAGTAAGGGTGCATGACATGCCTCAAACTGTTCAATAGCAAGGTCATCAGAGCCTGTTCAAAAGATGCAGCAGCCTTTCCAATTGTGAGGTTCGCAGCAGTCGCCAGTGAACTACCATGTAGCATCTCCCGCTAGAACAACTTCCCGTAGAGGCGGTCCAGATATCCCAGAGATGAGACTCATAACATCAGTTTTCAGTGGTAAAGAGTGAGCTTCCAGATCCCAAGGAATACTCAAACCAGTGAACTATATCACCAGACATCATTTCGCTCAGTGGCAGTGGTCAGGATTGCTTGCAAGAACCGTTTTCAACAACAGCATCTAGCATCATACAGATCAGTAAAGACGGCCCAGAAAGAGATACTGCGAAACAGACGTTACAGATTCGGGGCCAGCCATCAACTTCAACATGAGCCGTCCTGCAGAAATTGGGGGATTCCAGGATCCCAAATTGAACAACGTGGTCTTGAGCCTTGCCCGCTCACAGGGGGAACGTATATTCCACAGCTTCCAGCACATTGAGAGTTTGACCACCAACAACCGACAGAATGGGACGAAAAATAAAGATTCAGAGCACCAACCAAGCAACACAAACGCAGGGCAACGGAGCCGAGGACCAGAACCAGAATTGAGAGAGAAAAAAATTACATTGACATTGCAGTTTGAAAGAAAGAGGAAGGAAAAGGGCTGGGACAAAAGGATATATAGAGAGTTACAGAAACAAAAAAAAAGTACGAGGAAGGGGGAAATAGGTTTTGAAGAAGGATATCCGAACAGGTCCCAAGGACACCAGGAGAGATAGAAAGGAAGAAAGGAGAGAACAGGGAGGTGGGTGTGGCGGGAAGAGAACGGGAAGAGAAGCGAAAGTTGTTTGCTGAACACCGAAGTACTGAGGGGGGAAGAATATTCAAGTCACACAAAAAAAGGCGAGAGACGGCTACAAAAGAACTGAATCACAGAGAAAAAATGGATATGGATGGATCAAGCAGCAACCAGAAGGATAAAATTGTTTATGAGGGCGATGTGACGAAGTGATGGGGCACAAAAAGAGGAAAAGGTTAGGAAAATACAATGTTTTGAGAGCCGCCGCGACAGTGCCACCACAACGCATATATAGAAACGCCCGGTGAGGATTATTTCTTCTAACAGACGCATGTAATGAGCTGAACTGATCATAGAACCTGTGATAAAGCAGATATCCGCGGAAACCACGAGGACGTGGACAACAGAAGGCAACGAGGGACCGCGCGGGGATGGAAGCTGGTAAGTAGTAAGAATAGGAGGACAATAGTGGGCCGAGTGAGTTGAAAGGTAAAGGGAGGTGCGATCATGTTCATGAACCCTGCTTCCCGGTCTTGAATCGTAGTAGAGGAGCAAGGCCTGATAGCGCACAAGCCTTCTTCAAGAATTCGTGCTGTCAAATTTTGTAAGCCTCCAATTTCAAGATGGTTTACTAAAATAATAATATTTACCTCAAGCAATTCATTAGCAGTCGCCCGACTACCGACATCCACACACAGACAAACCGCCAAAAATCCCTTTAATTCCCGGCTGAGAGCCTCGGGCTTCTTGAGAGTTGGAGTCCCGTTCGTCGCAATCAAATACAACGCCTTCAACGGTTCCTCGTCTAGGTAAGGAGGCTCATTTTCGATCATCTCGATAGCCATGATGCCGAGGGACCAAATGTCGACCTTGGCACCGTACTCCTTTTGCTTGACGACTTCAGGTGCCATCCAGTATGGTGTACCAACCATTGTCGCGCGCTTTGACTTTTGGTCGGTCAATTTAGCGCAGAACCCGAAATCAGCTAGAGAAACGCAGAAAAGGGAATGTTCAGTTGGTGGTGGTGTATGAAAATAGGGCACAACGTACTGATTTTAACTCGGCCTTGAGCGTCGAGCAGAACATTATCGGATTTGATATCACGATGGATGATACTTTGACTGTGAAGATGTCCAAGTCCTTTGCAAGTCTAAAATTAACGCGAACGCTGCATCAGCATCACATATCTTATAAAAAAGCACAATCCTACCTCGAGACAAATGCTCGAAATTTGATCCTCCTCCAACTGGTTATTCTCGATGATATCCGTTAAAGCACCACCTTCCATGTATTCCATGACCACCCAAAGCTCATTATTCTTAACGAGATATGACTCCAAGAAGTTGACAATATTTGGGTGCTGGGATTCCTTCATCACCAAAATTTCGTTGACGATGAGCTCCTTGCGCGGTTGGTGAGACAAATCCATTTCCTTGATGGCGACCTTTTTGCCTGTGGAGAGGGTTTTGGCAACGTACACGTGTCCAGATGCTCTGATGACCGAATAACGAGAGGGTATTACGAAAGTATAGGTAAAAGAAAGGAAATTTTCATCAGCATCATTCACAAGTCAGAAAGACTGCCGCCCGAAGATTGTCATTCCGGCACCGCTCACCACGGGAAAGGGGAGTGGGAACAGAAGACAGAGCGGAATGGGCGGCCATAAAAGACAGAACAAGAAAACTTACCCTTGACCAACTTTTTTAATCTTGCTGTACAGCAACTTCGGATCGTCGTCGCTGACAACCTGGCGGAGCTTCTCCATGATCTGCACCTCCGTCATCGTGCTGATCCTCTTCTCCTTCTCCTTAGGCTTCTCCAAGGCCGCAGCGGCAGCGGCAACCCCACCATTCGCCGCCAACTTGGCCGGCTTCTCTTGAGCCTGGATTTGTATTTTTTTCGACGGCTGCAAGGGGAGGACAGGCGGTGGACCGGTGGTAGAGCCAGCAGGGCCCGGCGCGGGTTGGGATGCAGGGGAAGTCGTTGCAGGAGAAGATTTCGATGGAGCGATCTGAGGACGTGGCAAATCCAGATTCTTCTGTTGCTGTTGCTGCTGCTGATACCTGTCTTCCTCCTGTTGTTGCTGCTGTTGTTTCTGCCATTGCTCCACCCGTGATTCCTGCTGCCGCTGCTGTTGTTCCTGCTGCCACAGCTGTTCCTGACGCTCCTGCTGCTGCTTGATCGTCTGGTCAGGTAATGCGGGCAATGAGTCATTCCTGGCTGGTATAGCGTTGGGTGGCGGTCCTTGCGCTTTCGCTCGAGCGCGCAGATCGGCAGCATTAGGCGTCAAATCAACTTTGCCTGATTGGCCGGGCGTGGGGGGTGCAGGCCGAGTCCCTGTCATAAGGGGTCGAGGAGGCGCTGGGCGCGACGCTTGAGGAGGCTGTGGGTTTGGGAGAGGGCCTCGTGGTCCCTGAACGGTGGATATCGCGCTGGCGACATGAGAGCCATTCACAAGCTCCGCAGCTCGTGCGGCCGCACTGGGAAGATTGTCAGTGTCACCCCCTAGGCCTGGTGGTGACGATTCCTGTCGTTTGATGCCTGGCCGACCGTTGTCGTTCAATTTACTCGCACCGCCGAAGCCTGTCCCGGCGTTGAAGCGAGCAGGAGCACCTGATAGGGATTTAAGAATGCCTGCTCGGCTTAGACCAAAAAGAGAAGGACTCACCGAGCGACATATCCTCGAGTTCCCTTTTCTGATGATCCGTGTAAAACTCCAAGACATCCAGCACGGCTTGAGGATCCTTTGCGTAATCCTCCCTCGTAATTGCTGACTTCGTCAATAATTTCGTCCACTGCTCAGGCATACCCTGCAGTACGAATGTTTAGTATTGGCAACATTGCGATGTGGCCGGAATACGCACTGTGAAAGCACCCGAGAGAGGGTCGAACCCAACGTGAACTTTATGGACGAAGTTGGTGGGGTTGCTAACGCCCATGAGCGGACTTCTCGAGTAGACGTCGTCCAACCACCCATAGAGCTCTTCGTCGCTCTTCAAAGCAATAAAGTATCTTCGATCTTTGGCCTCCAGAGCTAAACAATAAGGCTTCATATCTATGCGCTCAACATTTGTAATGTCACGGAGCCATATGACGATTTGTTGAGGTGATGACTACAGATTAGCAGTGCCATCAATACCGACGAAACAATGAAAGAAAACTGGGCAACATCAACAACTCACCTCGCTTTTGTGGAATGAGAGTGTCTGGTCTCTGAGCACCAGCCACTTCCTCTGGAATATCCAGTTGCCAAAGGCGTCCTCCTTCATGCTGACAGCGCCACTTCTAACCACCTGCGAACCAGACGCATCGTCAGGGCCACGGTTTGGAGAACCTCCGATCCCTGAATAGGGCGAATTGTAGGATGAACTCGACGGAGACGAAGGCGTGAAAGTGAACGACGAGTTGTAACCAGAGTTAGCAAGAGAAGCGTTGCTGCTGTAACCCTGCGAGTTGTCCGTACCGCGTCGTTGAGGGGCTTGCGGCGGCGGTCGTGATGGGGTGAGAGAGGCCTGTGTAACCTGATACGCCATATGTCACGCAAAACGATATCTGAGCTTGTCGTGATATGAGGATGGAGCGTCGATGATCAATGCAAGGTCGGTATCGGGGGAAAAGACCGAACGATCGTTGGCTGGATAAGGAGAGGGTGAAAGGGGTATATGTGCCTCTAAGCCAAAAGTCGTTATGATGAGCGGTGTGTAGCACGGAGAACCTGCGTCGTCGTTGTGGGCGATGGCGACGAGGGACTTTGTGAATGTACAAGCTGGGTGTCTGAGACCAGCGAGGAGAGCAGACTTCGGATGGGCCTTGTTTGCATACAGCATTGCCACTGCCCCGGATCTATCCGGCCATCCCCCTGTCACTAAGGAAACCACAAACCAACCACAGTGCACCACTACACACCGCCATTGAGGACCACCTTTGCACTGACCAGCAGGCCTTCGTTTCTAGCTAGCAGAGTTCTTCTTGAAGCTTTCGAAGGGAAAGTAAAACGTACAAAACCCTGCTGTTGTTCTTGCCGAGTTCGGCACCGTCCACTTCCTTTGCGGTACGTCTAGCAAACACTCTCTCACCGGAATCAAATAATTAACGGGCATACGTACAGGGGTATACGGGAATGCGGGGCGCTTAACATGTGGGTTGGCCAAAAATAAGTTGAAACACATACCGCTGTAATCGTTCTTGTTTTCTGTTCTTTGCCTCTCAATACACCGCAAATGCGCCCTCTAAATTGGTGACCGGAGGCCGTTCACCGTGCCCTTTCTTCAATTTCGAGCAAAACATCTTCACCTTCTCCGTTCGCATATATGAGCACGGAAAATCTCGTCTGTAACCGCCTGTCAGAGAGTACAATGATTACGATAGTTACCGATACAATACTTCATCCATTACTTGACCGTCACCCGGCTGGAAAATCAATTTCTTCAACGCAGGACCAGCAGAATGGCTTTTTCAATGACCTTGTAGCTATCCCGCCTCCTGTGGCGTGGCTTCTACGAGTGCTGGCGTTGCCTCATAGGATTGCCGATCTATGCCAAACCGACTGCGATCTCTGTATGCTGCGTTCCTCTTCGATTTCGTCATGGCTGACAAGTCCTATTTATTCTCCAGTATCACCGCAAGCTATATGATTTTTCAAAAAAAGTTGGATATGTAAGCGACCCATAAGTAAGAGCGCAAAGGTGTACAAGAATCCTCATTCGTCGTCGTAGGCGCCTATAATTAAAAGCCACCGACTCGAAGAAGCCGTCGGCAGTCGAATCGCCGTCATCAAAGCGCCGCTGGCTGATTACGTCGGACAGAGCTGGTCAAGCGCCGTTCCATTTCACTGATGTGAAAACAATGATGATGGGAAGGCTACATGTGGGAGACCGTGTCGAGACTCGCAACACTCCACCCTATTAAATATAAATTCGAAAAAGACGTTGAGATCTAGCTCTGCATATAGGCTCGGGTAACCAATAGTTCAAATGGAGTTCCAGGGTAAGAGTCGAAAAACGTGTGGGCGGGCAGTCGGTTGACGGACCCTAATCGATGCTGCGCTGAGTCGCTAAAGCCAGTGTACTCGGTAGACCACAGTCATGAATATAATACGTAGGCACTCTGGCCCCTGGCCTCGAAAATTCAAGACTATCTATCTACTCAGCGTAGGATATATCGTCGAAGCGAAGTGCTGAGGTAGTTCACTCTTCGACAACCGAACTGGAGTCCTCATAAATCACAACGTCGAGCAAAATGATCATGAAATAATGACGGTTGACTGACGATCCAGGCAGCGCCCAGTAACGAGTGTTTTAAGATTTTTTTTGGTTCTTGGGTTATATTATCGTCCGCTTCAGGGAATTATCCAGCTCGTCAAGGTGGGACATATATCATCATGAACTATAACGGCGACCATTGATTCTACCTACATGGGTAAACTGTAGTGGATATCCGACCTGTCCGAGGTCTATAAAGGATCCATTACATCTCCAAGAAGAAGAAACGCATACATATTATTGTACTTCCATATCTCCTCACTCAGAATTATGACTTCTCTCTCATCATCTCTGATGTACATTAAAACTGGGACCATCCTTGATATCTCGTAGTGTCAAATATGTATCTCAAATTATGCCTATATTAATGTATCAGTAATACTTCATCATCAACATCATCTTCCGAAAACCCCAGTATATGCGCTTGATCGCTCCTTCATTCAAAGTGACATTGGCCATTTCGAAGCTCTTCCCTGGCAACACAACCGCAGCGCAGGGGTCCAAACAGCCTTTACACAGCGGTGTTCATACTGCACATCGTCTACTAGCTTCAATCCACCTGGCAAATTCTCTGCATTAACCATGAGATCCCATTAACCATTCAATTGTATCTGCCTATTCCTGTGCACTGGCGCATCATCCCAGAATATCCGATGATCCCACATACCGCCTCGATGATAAATCGCGTCCTGATCTCAGAAATGCTTCCTCCCGGCTGTCTCTCAGGATAAGTTACTATTACATATTACAACAGTGCCGATTGCAGCACATGCTACCCATTCATCTTTCAGATACAAATAACAACAACGATCTTCCATCATCCACCCCGGTCCTGATTCTAACTGCCAGTAAAACAGACATAATGAGTTGGATGCGCGTTTCCTAGGAGGCAGGAAAGATCTTGGCGTGCACAGTCACTTACAAAATGCGGGGAAGCGAAAAAGCATTTTCACTGTAACAAATGTTGTAATCCACTGGCGTTTCGGAATCATAGAGCCGCAATCAACATGAAAGAATTTGATCTTCTACACACAAACTTGAGTTGAGGGCCGTTGCTTCGCACGGCGATACGAGTCCTTGATTTCCCTCACCCTATGATAAGATTAGATACTGATATCATCATATTGTATAATATAAATAAGAACATCATAAACATTACGTAAATATTTATGTTAAGTTGCGTGTACTGTAAACGCCAGTTCAATCGTCGAATCTAGGCTGCTTCAAATTACTCCAATCCCATCTTTCGCGATCCCATGAAGGAGGCCTGGTGATAACGTCAGGATGACATCGTACAGTATACTGATCCATCAAATTCTGAAAATCTGTATTTGCATTATAATTAGACAGTGTAGAGTACGAATTCGTGTTTGGGAAACCTACAGTTGCCTTTGCTAGTTACTATCAGCCTCGTTGACGGTAGTTGAAATGGCTCTTTCATCGATAGTGAAGTTGATGAGGCTGTCTCTTGAATTGAGTTGCTTGAGGTTATTGGCCGTGGAGGCACTGATTCTGTCATCGACCTCGCTGACGACTTTGCCCGACCGTTGCAGTTACTCTTTTTCCGTCTGTTGATTTGAATTTTTGAACGGCTCTACACAATGTATGTTAACGAAAATTAAAAGTGTCCTTAATGATGGTTCGCACTCACCTTGTGGTTATTCGAATGTCTCGTAAAATCGCATCTCTTGAGATGCTTTGTCCAATGTTGAGGGTCGAAGGGCCATTTCTTCGACAGTAATATGCTCTTCCCGCAACTTTTACACTCCACTGAGTTCTCAGTGACCGATGCTGCCAAGGGGTCACTCAGTAGGGCGTTACGCCTTGCGATAGCTCTTTTGTAGGAACTACTTTCCGTAGCGTTGTCGTGCAAGACGTCCATGTAGAAGTAGAACTTCGCTAACCAGATGTTTGGTCGTTGACATATGCAAGCACGTGCTACGTAGGCTTTTGAAGTCCGACGCGATGATATCGTTGCCTGCACCGATGGGGCGTGCATACAATCGATGTTATGGAGCGGTCGTTAGTTTGCGCGGTCGTGTTTTGGTATACCGTTGATGTAAGGCAGTGACAGTTCTCCTGAATTTTTTTTTTTCAAGGTTAACGTGGAGGCGTTTCAATCAACAAGACAGCGAGGAGCAATTCACCTCGCCACGATATTTTCCCCATATCTGTTAAACTGGGTGGATGTTCGAAAGCATGATTTTGTCAGACCTGTGTCAACAGATGTTGAGATAAGCTGTATATTATATGGGCCGAGGTTAGCACGTAGAACAAACTTCGTTTTGACGCCTTCAGTGAATGCAAACGCACATTCCGTTCAGGCGTGCAACAATCCTCCCGTTGCCCGTTCAACTCATTAACTTTCTGTTAATTCGTAGTACAGTATATGTTCTGAAGGATAGACAGCCAACGTGCTGTCAACCGGCTTCGGTGAGGGTCCGTTTATTTTCGTTCGTTCGATCTCAGTCCAAGCTCGTCTACAGTCAGGAGTGTGAGTATACATCGACTTTCACCGTGCAATCGGTCTCTCACCTGAATCAATGTATTCCAGACAACTAATATCGATTATACCCGTTGTACCGTATTCTCTCAGTAGTGCATCGAGGGGATTCGGTCATGTTATAGTGTCTCATACCACTCGATACAAGTTTGACCGCAGTAGACCGTTGACGGAAATGAAGAAAAGTGACTGGTATCGCATGGTTTCCACCCTAAAAGTTGCTTGAGGTTATCAGTGGCGCAACAATCTAAGAGGGGGAAAGTTGTTTGGGTGCTACTTACTGTCAGGATTCTTTTGTATTGATAGAGAGGCGTACCGCCCAGACCGTCGAGGGCACTTTGAAAATTGTTGATCACACTGCATTTATAAGTCAGTTGACTCTCAAATACTTTGGCATAAAACTAAACGACTTCATGTTGCATTGCGTCAGAAACCACGGAGTGTACGGAAGAAGATCATAGCAGGATGTGAATGGAATATAGGAGACATAGAGGAGTGTACGCAATGCACACAACAGAACCCCGGAAGCGGACTGAACAGGCATGTGATCTACCAAAATACCTACTGTCCACTTCCGTTACTCAGAACTGCTTACAGGTGTTACCTTTGTTTCACATTTGCTAATGGCCGTACAATTGTGTGCACTAGAGGAATGTGCGTCTTCAACAGGCAACAGTGCCCTCATCAGCACGCAGTCCTTCTACCTCGCACCTTCAGTACACTCCATCCAATGATACTCTTCACCACAAAAGATTCGCCCGCTCCCTCATCCTCCAACTTCTCCAACCATAGTTGATCAACAGCTCGTAACCGTATGAAGAGGATGGAAGAATGTACCGTGATGCCTGTGTTACCGTGAGTGTCAATGTATCCTCTGAAATATACTTTCATTTGAGTGCTCGTGTCTCTTTGCACCATCCATCCACCTTGGTCAACGTCTTTACGACAAACGAACGGATAGGTGCGAGACTGTGAGATTAATTGCCGTCTGCTAGGCGCTCGTGAGTTTCACCCTATATTGTCAACATAGCATGGCACTCACATACAAATAGAGATCCGGGTTCGATCAACCAGTCCGCAACACACTTACTCATACATTGTCGGTGCACACCTAACTGGGACAACGTCAATAGACGCACCGACATATAGCATAGAAAATGCGGTCCGACGGACGTTAGCGCGTGTATTGGTTTGGAATTCAGCAACCGTGCAACCTCAAATCACCCAAACAGAGATGGATCAAAGTTTCTTTGTACACCGCCTACTCTTCAACCCATCCAGTTTCCGTAAAAAACTGCTTAAACGGGAGTCGGTGTTTGCAATGTGGCACGTCGAGCGTACTGTCGTGAGTTTCAATGTGTTCATAGACCTTCGTCCGAGACATGCTGAAAATGGATGGGTCGTCTAACTTCAGCAAAAAAACACAAGACATTTACAACGCATGGGACGCGAGATACGGATTAAGACGGCGTCTGGCCAACTGTTAAACGCTAAAGTCTGTATGACTTGCTGTGTATCCACCGTATAGTTTCGCACTCACAATAATAGGTAGTTCCAATAAGAGGTGTATACAACACGATACGACCCGGCATGTTGGAGAAGTTGAAATTCCTAGATCAAAGTTGTATTCCATGGTACGTACCCATATTTGAAATGTCTAAATGCGGTGGCTTAATGCAAAATCTGCAGATGTTATTAGTTGGCTTCGTACGTTGTCAGTTTTTTTTTTTTTACGTGTTCGTGAAGGAATCCCAAGTAAGTCTAGAGAGGGTGATACAAATAACGTGAAAAGACTTACCTCTGTGTCAGTACTTCAACATGATAGTCCGCCTCTTGACTATGGACATTTATTGGGGTCTTTGTATCTGCGGTGTAACGTCAGGCAATACAATTGCGCGCAACAGGGCACTTCAATGGACCAAAATCATTATGCCACACCTATGAACCATACACCAGCATATAAATGCGCTTAAGAATAAACCATACCTACGTCGTAGGTTTGTTTCGAACAGGCTATCCGAGCTGAACGAGTATTCAAGATGACCTATATCAAACAAAGCGTTTCCGTAGCACCTGCACCGCATCGAGTGTGACTGATATGGCTTGTAGTGGTTCGTTCGGATAAATATTCGTTTGGAGGTCGATGCAGAGTCTGAGTCTGTTCATGTCGGTATCAAGATGGCCTTCGTATCGATGACCTGGGCGATTCGGGTGAGTCTTCGACACCTGGCGATACTCTCGATTATGACACTTATCTCAACTCCTAGCAACGGACACCATATACCAGAATGCCGTTGTATATTGGACAACATCTCAGGTAGGTCGCCTGGTGTAAAGTTAAAGTTTATCATGTCCAGAGTCATGCGCGTATGACATCGTAAGCTTTTATATCCTGATTATGTTTGAAATTTACTCACCATCGCCTACAAGAGGGCGTGATATCTGTCTCGGCTTTCATTCAATCATGGCTTCTCATGGTCTACAGCGTCTGAGTCGCTGATTCGATGTTGTAGTAGCCCGTAAACAGCATTATCAGCCAATGTTCGCTTGTCCGATTTCCGTTTGGAGCCCGCGCTCTGAATGCCGAACAATCCGTGACCAGCGACGAAAGTCCATATATGGTGGCCTTCCCATTTTCCATTTGCCACGTAATTTGTATCCCGCCAACTTCTTACCATCACCTGCATCTGCGGCCCCTCAAAACCAGCGAACAAAGAATGGACGTAAATATAGGTAAGGCAGCATTCTTCGTAAACCTTTTCTAACAACAAACTAACGAACTTATTTGTTTCCTCTTTATTTTACAGTCGCAGCATACGGATTGGCTTTCAGCCATGCCTTGGCCATTTTTTTGGTCGTCTTCAGGCTCATTATCAGGCGGTGCGACAAACGGTGTTGGTACGACGATGGGCTGGCGGCTGTGGCTGTGGTTGCAGACTTTGTCATTGCCCTCACATTGTTTAAATTGGGTGCGTTGTGATACTTTTTTTTTTTTTTTTTTTCTTTTTGTAGCCAGTCTTTTTTTATTTTACATTGATTGACATATATCATGGGGTTGCTATGTATAGCCATCGACACACCTACCGCCCTTCCTGTTTCCTACCGAGTCGAACTATTTGCGTTCTTTATAGTTTTGTGGTGCGTAGTCACTTTCCACAACAAGCATGGCCACTTATTACTACGAATGCGCTGTCCAGGGTCTCCCGCGCCAGTATAGTGCTATCACCGAATCGACTGCACAAGGCCAAACAACTCCGTGTATTATGGGGCTGGCTGTACGCTGTCATATTCATCGCAATCGGCATTATCTTCTCCACTTTCGCCATATTTGTGTGCAAGGTCAACACCGATTGCAAGTCGGATACTGTGTGTCCATGCCAACCACCTTACATTCTGCTGTTGTTTTCTCTTATAGGTAAGTCACACTTCATCTAATCGACTGCCCATTGCTGACTGCTATATAGCTGAACTCATTGCTGATATCTTGATTATTCGACGAAGCTGGACTATACTAATAGTAGAAACCCGCGTGTCCTTTTTCAGACTGACGCACCGTTGGCGTGCCGTCGCGTTAGGTTACAACAGCAGCGTTTTCATAATGCTGTCCAGCGCCGTGTGGTTCGGGATTTACGTCAAGTTAGCTCAACAATATCCAATGTTAGTTGTGTATGCATTAAGCGCTACTGTGAGTTCTTTATCTACACCATCATCTACAACATTGCTTCATTCTGCCTCAGGCCCTCGTGTCCTTATTGGCCATCAATGTGCCCGTCATCACGGGACCTCCAAGCAACAAAGGTCGTCGCACCCGCCTTCCAGTTGCGGGGCAAGACGTCATTCAACTAAATCGTCTCCAACCAACCACCGCTGCAGGACATGATGTTATTCAACACAATCGTCTCCAACCGATGACCGATGCGGTAAATCACGAAACATTGGCAAATATAGCAGAGGCAGTGGATCGCAACGCTTCCAAGATATACAGTGACAAAGATTCAGGCAAGGACATACAGTTTAGGGCGCCCAATAATTCTGTGGAAAGTTTGTTCGACGACTAGTAAACCGTATGCCAGTGCATGGTATCAATCCACACAATTAGCGCAGTCGATACATGAATGTTCAGTGTTATATAGATAGTTGCATGCTATATATATATTTTATAACTCGTTGATGAGGATGTCTGTATTGGTTACATTGTAGAGCATACAACACATATGACATACAGTAAACAATTATGGCAAATGAGTACTAATGTAAATATCGTGTTCGTGTCTCATCTGATTCCGATTAGCATTCTTTCTCTTTTGAGTTTCATAGGCCACACAACAATTTTCGGTTGGCGTCAATAGCTCGCCATCCACTATTTGATCAGCTCCTCGATCAGTGGGCAGTACTTGTTTGACCACCAATACCACGCCATTGGTATCCTTCCTAGAATGCACACGTCTGACGCATTTACCCGCGTGTTCTCCTTCAATGATGGCTAATAACCCAAAGTCGTGCTTGATGGTAGGATGTTTGGGCTTTATATGGGTCGATTCAATCCGTAACGTCCGCTTCGAATTGGGTGTAAATCGCATCATGCACAGCTGCCCATCCACGTCCTCCTGAACGATTACAAACAACGGAGAAACGTGTCCATCGACGGTTGCCTCTTCCACCGTCAAAGGAACTCCAATCAGCTCTCGTTTCAACAAAAGATTACAAGGAGTGGTTAAAGATGCAACGTTGGTACCGTCGCTTGAATTTACGACGACGGTTCCTATGCTAATGCTTGTTAAATCTTCTGAATGGTCAGATGGATCCCACGCAGGCGAGGTGTCCTCAATAGTATCAGGCAATGGTGTATGTCTGCCACTGTCAGCGCTTTCAGTTCCTGTGGTTATTATGATCGATGGGTTGGCGAAGTTACGAGACTGGTGGACAGCGTTCGAATCATACGTCTTCGACAGGCTTAGAGGCTCAAAGGTACTACAAGCCGTGAGCGCGAGTACAAATCGGTAAATGAAATACGCTTACCTGTATTCCAGTACGTCGTCTCTGTTCAAAACAATTTTCTTGAAGGGATTCGACGGATCATATCGAGTCGGCTCTACAACTAAACGCAACTCAGGTTGACCTGTTCTTGGGCTTACGGACTGTAGTACCTCGGCGACAATGCCGATTAAGCCTTTGAACGTATGATGTACCTTGCTCACTATCACAGTTACACCTTTCCAACGATGATATCGGGTCGTGTGTGATGTTGGGATAAGCGCGAGGAGCGATGAAGGCTGACATGTCGTCGCATCTCCCAGAGAAACGAAATTCCTGTGCATATATATAATCTGAGATGTATGCATGAGCCAGAGTATATATACGGTTAAATGACAAATACTTGCCTCCAACATCGAGTCGGCTGTATTGATTTGCTGGTCTTTTGTAGTGCCTTGCTTATCGATTAGTTGTATTTCATCTCCCTTGATGTCCACGACCCAACCCGATCGTCCAGCATTAACGCCAGCGTCAACCCCTACGTAATCCCCTATTTCGAAATGTTTTAAGATGTCACTCCATACGGTGCGTATTGTTGTCAACAGCTGGGTCGTAGTTGTATCAACTCTGTGGATTTCAGTTTCGTTGTAATGTTGACCAGTTTCGTCATGGTCGCAGCCTTTGTTGTATATATCGACATCGACCATATTATCGTCGTCGGCTTGCGCAATGACTCCGAGCCAACCTGTAGATCTCATTACCACCCATTCCATGGTTCGCATGATCCATTCCTTTGGCTTTGGTATCGGCGCGTGATGGAGTGCGGGATGCCCACTCATACAAAATGATGTATACGTCACGTAACTCAGACCTTCACGACATGAGGCAACGTGTCTGGGATCGTAGTCCACCCGGGCCAAACCATGCTCAAAGATCAGATCACCTACGCGATAGACAGATGCTCTGCCTGATTCTATGTATAAATGAGAGTTACGAAGGCCTGTCGGATCGAATAGCTTAGGCGCGGGCACCGCAGTGTATGTCTTCCGTTTACGAGATGACTTCGTTTTGGTGGACACGTACTCGTAACGGGGGATCATAAGCATTGACACCCCCCACGATCCTTTCGAAACGACAAAGCCTACATCGCCTTTGTATACACCTCGTTTAACCTTGAGCCATTTTCCGACCGATAGGTTCGTAATGTCCCCTCCCATGTACAACAGTTGCTGAGCCTCATTCTTATCGATCGGACTCAGGAGCACGTCCGTAGTTTTTACGATGATGCCGGGCGATCTTTTGATAAGGTCAATCATAGGCTGATCCATCAAACATTCCAAGTATATGTATCCATGTACAGAACTGCGTGAAAACGCGGACCGAATATGATGTTCTCGGCGCGAGTTTTTGAGTAAAGAAGCGACCGCGATTTCTTCGTATCCGACCTTACGTATTGTTCATCGATATGGTTGGCAACACACAAATTTAATTCGATGGTATTAAACTTACTTTACATCCAATCCTCCATGTAGGATAGTCCGTGGGCAGATTTTCGAAGCCCGAATCAGTGTTTCCGTGCGGTGACAAAACAGTAGGATTGTCAGCGTTTGAATACAATGGTTCCACACCCCGGTACATATCAGAGGCGGGCAGTGAGTGAGATCTACCACGTGTTCTCTCTTCAATTTGTTGAATTACGAGGGCCAGTCGGTCTCTCTTTGTAACAGGAATGGGTTTGTCCATTGCCACAGATGATGAACCGTCACAATCTTCATGGGATTGAGTTCCGTCGTCGATGAAGCATTCTGCGAGTAAATTTGGTTTATCTCGTATGTTGGAATGACATGAGACTGAGTAAAACGAAATATTATGCGCACCAAATTCGTCAGATTCGGCTGAACCATCCTCTGAATCTCCGTGATCGACATTCGCTTCTAAGTCCAAGAATGGGTTGGGAGCCATAGGTAGTCTAAAAAGAAGCAGAAAAAAAATTAAAAATTTGCCGTTTATATGTATAGCATTGCGTGAGTAGATATAGACATACTAAAGCAACGACTCTGCAAAGCAGTCGCTGACAGGTTTAAGGTGTTCTTCAAAATGAACTATCGATTTGAACACATTTAGAATACCATCAATATTTCTATCATATATCGTAATATAACCTACAGCCTAACAAATATTGTATATTAGCCTTGAAGATACGAATACTGGTACGATGTGGCAGCAAATGACAACGTCGAAAAAGGTGTTCAAGTCGGATAGGCACAGTTCTTAAACAGAGCGGTGAACGAAATTTCGGCAAGTTCCGATATCCCTTTGATGCGAAGGTATTAAAGGAACATGTACGACATTCTCCCACGCTTTTGGATCGTCCTTTCAACCACACGATGCTCGATGCAATGTAGTCTATGGGTTCAGATTATACAGCTGAGTCTAATAGACTGATACGCTGCGACACTATCGAACGATAAATACCATACTGATATGAATATAAACAGTTGTTATCTGAGCATGTATCAACTGAGGCCTCCATAACCATAAAACACTTTGGATAAATTTTCATCTTATTCCCTCGCGTAAATAGCATACAATGCATGTTTCAAGTTTCCCCCATTTACGGAAATGCGTAGCCATTGAGATACATCATTAACAAGGTCATGAACATTACCCTCCTTTACGCATCTATTTCCAGTAGTAATGCCGTCGTGGAACCACACGTCCCCTTGCAGGTCAACATACCGAGAAACAAAATGATGTTGCCCGCCGTAGACAACCCCAGTAAGCTTATACTCTACGTTGAAACTATCCGATTTGAACATAATATCAGGGTTTATAGCAAACCGTGGCGAGCATATATCCACTGTCATAATGTAAGGTAATCGTTCAACCTTATGGCATAGCGACATATATACGATATGCTGATTTTGTGCACACGAAGGGCAATTCTTCGAACTCAATCGTTGAGCATCGCTCAGGTTAAAACCTAAACTGTCTGAAATAGAAGACACCTCCTGGGAGTCGTCGTGGAAAACGCCAGTGCGTGCCACACTTATATATTCGCCTAGTCGCATTACGGGTCTTTGGTCATTGTAGCCGCATTTACTGCACACGAGAACAGACATTCCAGAAGATCGCTGGCCCATCACAGCGGTCATAACTCTGTCAATGTATGTCATATTTGGACCCATAGGAAAATCAAGCGGGCTGCGTGAGTGCATATCGTTTCTGACGTCGTTTCGTGCGCTCTCTAGAGAAATTGATCCATTCTGCACAAGTGCGAATTGTCCGCTGAGTCTGTCTAATAACGGTGTCAAATCACTGAATCTATTGGTCCACATCTCAGGTGCACTTATCCATAGGTTATATAACACGGTAAAGATGGAGTCGTAACTGCAACTGTAGTTGTCCGCGTCCCACTTTGTACCTACAGGTAGGACCGCAAACTCGGAGGGTGTGCTTAGCAACATTCGTTTCCTCGGTCCTATACAGTCTGAGCGAATTGGTTGGCGCTTATTGCGCTTATCTTTTGCCCTGTCGGTGACAATTGCCTTAACACTGTTGAGAGACCAGGTGCCGTCCTTTTCCGGAGTTCTGATAAGCTGCTTTGATGAAGAGACTGCCAAGGTAGGATGCCAGTCTGTACCAATGGATTGCGATACGTCGAGAAGCATGAAAGACCGAATTGTCGGATTCCTTAATCCATGCAACACGCCGTCTGGAAGCTGTCCATTGTATTTCATGGTGGTGATATGATCTAATATATTGAGTTCACGGAATTCCTGGCGCAGGTGCCCACTAATACCCTTTGTAATCTTAGACGCATCGAATCTACCGAGTAAGATGGTACCACTGGCGTTCGAACTTCTAGATACACAGGTGTAATAAGACGAATGATCCTTACAATGATCTAAATGTATCAAGTTATAATCTCGCGTCTTACCTTGAGACGAATAATCGGTCATGGCAAAATTGGGCAGCACTAATACCTGCTGGCGGTTTACATTGATTTTTGTGCCAGACTTGAGAGTACATGTTACTCGAGACGACGTTCGCGTAAGTGGAACAACATTAACAGGCAAGTCAGCTAATGATACAGGGTTCGGCGGTCTGATTAATTCCACGAACAGCGTATCAAGTACAGGTCTACCAAACGCACCAACAGAAGATTCCCATCCTACGACGACAGCCTCCTGTCCTTTAGTGATACACAACTCTGTGGCGTCGTTATGCCGTATCATAACTGGCAGACCTACGCACAGAGAAAGTTTTGCTGGCACTTGTTCGCTAGAACAGGCGCTGCGACCCCATAGGGCTTCCTGAAGACGCTGGGACATCTTTGTCTGTTTGGTTGCTTTAGACGATCCTGATGGTCGTCCGCGAGGCCTGCGAGTTTCTCCTTCTTGTGTACCCAGACTATCGACAGAGAAAAAATGATGCAATGTACGTCCGCTCTCTTTAGCGTATCTTGCGATGCCCTGCTCATTGAACCTATCCTTTTGATTATTCCACGCAGTGATAACAGATACGTTGCGAAAAGCAGGGTCAGTCAATATAGGTTTACCTTCAATAGTCGTCAGTTTAGAAGCTAACCTTGACTTGAGGAACGATATATCAGCGTCTGTACAGGCGGCATACCGCATGTTTTCAAGTGCAGTGCGCAACTTTGCGTCTTCCTCAGTCTGCGTTTTTTGTCTCATGTTTTGTTTTAGAATAACGACAGTCGTGAATTGGTGCCAGAATATCTTGCCTAGAGTAGCTTCTTGCTCGGACACCTTCATGCGAGCGTCTTGCGTATGTTTAATGGAAGGACTATAAAAGGGGAGATTACCTACCGGCGGTAGCTGAGCGAAGTCACCAGCTAAGATCATTGATATACCTCCGAACAGTGTATCGTCGTTAAACACTTGTGACAGACGTCTACTAATGGCATATAAATCCCTCGACGACAGCATAGATATTTCATCAATAAAGATATACTTGACACCCTTTAATCGAGCTCGTACGTCATTTATTACTGCGACTTCGTTTTTTGAAAAGTCTTGACCACGATCCGACTTGGACCGTATTCCTAATACACTGTGATAAGTAGATCCGTTGAGGAGTGCAGCAGCGGTACCTGTGGGTGCGAGAACCACAAATCGGTGAGATTCGCCTCTCGACTCAAACATATGAATGATAGATTTGATCACTTGACTTTTGCCAGTACCCGCCCATGCCACCGAGATGCATCCTCAGCTGACCAGGCGACAGCAAACTAGCGTGATTGGCAACAATACGGAAAGCCCTTTCCTGTTCCGTATTCAAGGTGAAATCGGCGACTGTAGAATCTACTAACACATTATGTTCCATTTGCTTTGCCTTGTACGACCTGAGCAGATAATCCGAAGAAACTACTTTGACGTCATTAGTAGACTCTTCGTTGGAAATATGAATGTTTGTTATATCATCTGAGGGATCTGAAGGCACGTAACCGGACAACTTCTGTTTAAACAGTCTAATTTTTTCAGCTTTTATTAGAGATGCCCAGCTCGTATGCGTCTTGTATTCAGCAGGCCTGAACATGCTGACTTCTTGACATGTAACATCGCTAGAGGCGTTAGAAAACAATCCTGCAGATTGTATGATGCCATCTACTTCTCGCTTTAACAACACCTCTCTGCGGTATGCCTCACCAATCTCTTCATAATCTAAATGATCTTCACCGAATTCAAGGCCGACAAAGTCGTTGTATTGATCGTCGAGACCGCAACCATCAGGATAGAGTTCATCCGTGTAAACATCTTGTTGTTCTCCGTCTTTCCTTCTTAACTGTGCGTGAAAATCGTCTCTGTCGTCTAAACATTCATATCGCAGATTAAAGTTATCCATTAGTTTCAACTGTCGGTCGGAAAAAGCGTAAATGGTGAATGCATGTTCCCAAGTCTGATGCAATGATTTCAAATCTAACCCAGACCTCCAAGGTTTGAACAAGGTCAGCATACTGCAACAATAATACTCTCTGTCGCCTTTGTCGCGCCGTGGAAGGGGACCGCCTAGAAAATTGGGGACAATATTGTGCGCTCGGGATGAGTCACATTTGACTACGTGAGTGGAATAAAGAGGGTGCTCCTCAGTGAAACGTTCAAAACTTCTTTTGTTTATTTTAATATTTTTTCGCACACCGTCATATTTAACACGTTGATCAGAATCATCATCTGCAGGTATACCAAGACATGCATCAATGAAATCTTCCATCCCCCCGCCTTCACGTATGTCGGACGCATGATCATCTTCGAAGGTGAGTGTTTCACTACGCAAACGCTCCATTTCATTTTTAGTGAGCTTACGGCGCTCATAAGATCTAATCCAGTCGAATAGAGACATGTCTTCTTGAGTGACTGGGCGGTATTTATAATCATCTACATTACTAGAACCTACATAATGACCGTCATGTCGAGCTAATATAACTTTCTGTTCTTCATCTTCAGCATTTTCTAGATCCTCTACGGTAGGTAGGTGGGCGGCTTGGTCATCAGTGATACCGGATTTATGACTGCTCCTTGCGTCACTTACAAAACTTCTCCACCAAAAAGGTACAAAGGTATGATCAGTGTAATGATCAGGGTTGCCCAATAAATACAAGGAGGCCATCGGAGAACCTATCTCCATCTTAGAAGACAGAGAGTTGACAATTTTAAGCATCAACCTTCTGCCTGCGTCTTTACCTTCAATCTTGACATCGTCTTTAACTTTTTTTTCTTCACGTTCAAACACGTCATACATAGAGGTAAATATCTGATACGTTTTCAATGCGGGTTTGCTAATATAGTCTGATATATAATATATTATTGCTTTTATCGAAGTACCCGACAACAGACATGTCACGTCGGTATTACTTCTTGTGAGGTACGACAGCGGAAGAGTAAAGGTATTTAACATCGCTTCCAACTTTTTCAAAAATATGTGACCGTCGACGTGATCGACTTGAGACTGTTCGTACAGCCTTCGCGGAAATCGTGCTTTACAATTTCCATTCCAATCCAGGCAACCTTTCGGGCCCTTAGGCATATTTTTTATACCTTTTGATCCGTCAGGGTCATCAATTTGCTGACCGTATGAAACAGTGCATCTGTGCACATTGGACTTCAATATGATATCATCGACTGTAGTTTCGTAATTGTCCCACCATTCAGCATTAGAAATGCATGATGTGCAGTGGTCCGGACCATTGGAATCTTGACAAGCATGTTCTACCGGTATAGGGAGTGTTAGAGTCGGATCTGCGTAACTGGAATTTACAGCCTCGTCATCCTCTTGTATAATTGAATGAAGTCCATCAATTTCTTTGTCGTAAATATGTGGCACGCGGTCTTTAACAGTCTGCATGTTTCCTGTAAGAAATTCGCCTTGATGACAGCCTTCCAAATATGATAGAAGGCTCGCCTGAAATGCAGAGTCGTTGTTCATAATACGGTCACGGATTTGCTGTGGAGACAAGCAATTCTCAATCCATAGTAACATATGCAAATGTAAGGTGAGTCTTCCCTGCTGTTCTACCGTACCATAGTACGCTGAAGTTTTACCATACAAACCTCGATGAATATTGGATCCGACGCCTAGCACGTGTTTAATAAACAATTCAATTATGAGATGAAAAAAACGGGCAGCCGATACGGGATTCTGTGCAACCAGTCTATTCCTTTCAGAAGAAGGTAATATGTCTGGTGTAAAGGTCAGCTGTTCTTTGGCATAATATATTGATATAGGATGTCTGTTATCGGCAGGTGACAAGGTTATAAACCATATTGGGCAACCTTTGAAAGAAAGCAAAGACCATATCTCATTGCGCATATACTTTTTAGACGTGATTGACCCTTTAACATATCCTCCAACGTGGTCAAGATCATCTAAAAGTTTGTAACAGTCTTTCTCACTGTCTGTTTCAGGTGATACATGGTCCCCATTTACAAGACGAGAGGAAATGTCTTGAAGAACCGTTTTGTCTATAGAGAGCAATCTTTTAGATATCGCATCAAAATTACGGCGTTTTGCAACAAGAAAGCTACCAGTAACGCCACCTTTCAGTTGCTCGTGATTGAATGCAATAATAGGAAAATAAAGGTCGCGCTGGAAACGCTTATCATGGTGCATAAGCAGTATTCGCTTATGTTCTGACTCTGAAAGTTTACGCTTATGACAATGCTGACCTATTCCACCATAACCGTAAGGAAATAGCCAAGGGAACATCTGCGGATAGGCCTGAGGATTATCGTACATAGACTGCGGTTTTGGATCATGCCCAATAGCTAGCATTTTGCCTTCATTTTCTATGTGTTGCAAGGCTTTTGCCTTCAAAGCTTGTATGGACATATTGCCATAGTCTGTTCCACTCAAGCCATGGACAGTAAACGGACAAGGTCCGTCTACAGTTCCTTCATCTTCGCCTTCGTCGTGTAGACTCATTGTAGACTCCATACGATTAGTACCGTTGCGCTGTCTGTAGTCTACAGCTACGGGGACACCTATCAGCGGGTAAGACTGGAGATTTTTCTTGGATATTTCAAGATCAATATAATCCTTATGGTTAAGTTTCAACCATTCCAGAGCATCTGCGACCTTATTGCGACGCACTAGCATTGGACTACGCTTGAACTCTTCTTCCGTGGGTTGGGTTGGTCCTGTAAATATAAAGGCAAGTACCTCGTCAAGTTCTGGCTTTGAAGGAGGTAATTCATGATACACTTTCAGCGTTGGATTAGAGTACATGATGACATTTGCTGTCATTTTAGCCCGCCCAGAGGAAACTCTGACCAGACAGCGATTATGCCGAATGCGAGCAATCATCATGCGCTCTGCAAACGAAAGATCTTGCAGCTGAGAAGGTATTTTACCTAACCACAAATGATTTGCAAGCGAATGTCTCGGCACATGACCTTTTTTCAACGCAGCAGAGCAAGTATCGCATACATGGTTACATGCAGGATCGATCACAGGGCCCGGGATGTCCTTCACCGGGTCGTCAGGATGTAATCTCTCTACACGGGTAGCTCCCTCAACTGCGAGTATGTCAAGGGGATGATCAAACATAGACAAGTGAGTTAAATTATGCAAAGGCTGCAGCAGACCGCAGACCATGCAGCCTGCTTCCTCCAGTAGAGATGCAGATGAATCAGCGCAAAATCCATTGATGATTTCCTCTATCAGAAGCTTTGACGGTGGTTGTGGCGGAAACACATGGTCGTTTGAAGTGTGGTCAGAGTCTGATGTGGATACAAAAGCATCACCGTTGAGCATGTCAACATCGGAATTAGCAGATTCTGCGCCTGCCTGCCTCTGACGTTCTCGAGATGCTCGTTTATGTAGAACATTTTGGTTACGATTATGCATGATTGACTCTTCTGAATTGACTGTACTAGGTATTGCCTCAAAGATATATAAATGAGTGGAACATATACCACATTCATGACCATCTGTTAATTTTATCAGAGCAGATTCACAACGGCATACTGTATGTTGGTACACAGATGAAATGACCGTTCCTTCTCGTATTGAGTCATAGTGTACGCCACCATAACAAAGGAGTTAGGTGGAATCTCTCCGCGACGCCATCTAGGTAGCAATTCGTCTAACCGGTCGAGGTCAGTGTTGAAATTGAAGGCATGGTTACGTGAATCATATATGGGAACTAATATATGACATTGTCAGTGGTTTGAAGCACATACAATGTTGATAACTTACTAGTGTCGGTTGAATCCATCATGGTCTTGAACCTGGTGCTTGATTTAAGTGCTTTTCGGCTTCCTCCTTGGAGTTTGGCATCTTTCTGTCCAGAAAGTATGCCGGGTGTCCTAGGAGGTTTTGAAGGAGAGATTGATTCCCGCTCCGCTATTTGAGTGAGTGTCTGAGTGAGTACAAAAAGAAAAAAAAAACAAAGTAAGCATATGTGCCCACTGACATTTAACTCCCATAGTGCCAAAGGTGATTGCCTTATCACGGATAGAGGCTACCATAACCTGATGTCCGAACGCCATGCAAGCAAATCCAGCGAAGCGTTCCCACTCCTGGTGCATCATGTGACCAGACAAAAATTTGTTACACAGTCCTTTGGATATCGGCTCCAATAGATACGAATCGCGGGTGAGAATTGCACTCAGGCAGATAGCAGGCACCGAGTTGCACTGCAAAGTGGCACGCTTACGATCGTTTCCCATATACAGGATGCTGACGTCCAGAGGCGAAACCCGCGAAGGATTGATAAAGTTCTTGTTCCTTACAAAAGTCACAGCGTCATAAGCGTTTCTATATAACATAGTAGAGAGAGTAAGCAATACGCATCATTAAGTAAAGTATAGCAAAGGCTTTACGAAACTCACTCAAAATTCATCTCAGGGAAATTCTCACCGCAGAGAGAAAAAGAAACACAGTCGACTGGTGCCATGACATTAGGCGAGTTCCATTGCTTGAGAATACCATGCCTTGAAATAGTCAAAACAAAACATCGATTATCTTAGAAGGTAAAAACTTACTGAAGATTGGGAAGGTCAACGTAAGTGCTTTCTAAAAGACTATCTTGTAAATCTGTCTTCGTAACTTCGCATTTCTTCGGCAGATGTCTTAAGGTCAGACACAAATCAAGTCAGACAACAGATTGAAGATGACATATGGGTACGTTAACTTACTTGACCGAGAAGCGCATGGTATCCTCCATCAGAGCCGGCCCGTTCAATCCAAGACTGGGAGTTTTGTTCACAGGACCGGCAGGCACAACATCCTTGAACTTGCGGGGAACTCGAACTGGAGTGACAGGTGTAGGGGGAGCTTCAACAGCGGCATTGATTGGAACAGCTGTCAAAGAAGATTGAAACTGCACTTGTCGAGTTTTTGGCTGTTCAGAAAGACTGGCCATAACCACATCAGAATGCGCGTCGATAGATTTGGCACTGTTGAATAAAGGTAGATAAAGACGATCACATATATTGGCATGACGGATATTTACCTTATTACAGACGCCTTAAATTGAACAGGGGGGTCCAAAGTCGAATGTTCGGTTTTAAGAGCATCTGCTTCACTGTACTTTTCATACGCATCATCGAGCGCTTTGAGCAACTTGCTAGAGGAAGGACCGCTGGGGAGAGCATTGGAAGATGGATAAGTGGTCTGATGCATTCGACTCTCTCTGACCGCGTGCCTGATCAAACCCGATTAAGAAGTGATAAAAGAAAAACACCACAAATGAACATTACTGACGCAAACATCATAGCTTCATCTTCGTGAAGATCGATTGGACCGCTGGGAAGAACAATGCGAATGGATTTGCCTTTTCCTGGAATTCTGTAAATCAAGTTAAGTGATGCTCACGTAGACTTTTAGAGCATACACATACTTGGTGCCCAAAATGACTTCAGGTGACGGCAAGAAGGGGTTGATATCAGAATCAGCATCACCCTGCAAAGTAATGGGTGGAGACAAAACAGCAGATCCAGAAATTTCAGACCCAATCTTCAGCGGAGACACCGACAGACTAAGAGCAGGACGTCAGTCAATCGCAATGTGGAATAAAAGAGAACGGTACTCGCTCGATCGCAGCTTCCGAACGCCGAGCGGATCTACGAATCCCAACAGAGCCCTTCTTTGAAACGGATGATTTTCCTTTGTCTTTCTTTGTGGGGGTGGACGCAACGTTATCCGGTGCAAGAGGGATATGAACATCGACAGACTCTTTCTTAACCATAACTTCAGAGGGCAATACGGACGTGGGACGAGCAGATGCTTCTTGCTTTATGACAATGCCAGGCTCTTGTTTGATACGGACCGTTTGGGGCATTGTCTTCTGTGGCTTCTTGCCTTTCTGTTTATTCGGTTTTGCTCTGACAGGAGCACGAATTGTAATACGCGGATGTGAGAACGTATGACATAATAACATAAAAGATGTAAATGATAAACATACCCGCTGGTAGGATGAACAGAGACCATTTCATCCGCGGATGAATCATCGACTAATATGGCATCACTAATACCCTTCTGATATCGGGCGTTGGCTCTGTTCAGAGTATCCAACGGTATTAAGCAGAACGAAATAATGGCGAGATTTGATACAAGCAGTAAAACTTACGAATTATCGACGACTCGAATGACTTCGACCGAAGAATCACTCGAGTAAGATACGTGATTGACAGTCGCATCAACGTTCGCGCTGACGGATGTACGACTCTTCTTCGGAGGGGAAATTCGGGCTCTGAGGTAAATATATAACAAAACCAAAATATCAGCATAACATAAGGGTTATCAGATTGCAATTTCACTAACGGCAACTCCTCATCGGAACAAACGAGCGCAGCATCTTCGATATCGCGTTTCCTATAACGACAATAAAGTAGTCAAAACAAAAGAAAAAAAGTGCGGAATGTGCAGCTAAAATCATACAAGCCACTTGTTGACCTGGTCTTCCTAACAAAATTGTCCAACGCATCTGATCCGCTGCAATACAGAGATAAGAAAACGGAAGGAACGCATGTAAACGACGTGCGTGATTGAAGACACAGGGTAAGATAGTATGGGATACACGTACGCAACAGTCTTGTTCCCCGGTTTGACGACCTTTGCGGCAGCAATGCGAGAGGCGACGCTGTCTAACGGTCCGTCATCAGAGTCAGTGGCAACAGAAAAAGAATCTTCTTTGTTGTCGGGTTTGACGTGGATTATGACGTTGCGAATGCCTTTTGCAGGACGATGTCTGTTACAACGCACAACGTTTAAAATCATAAACTGTACATAGAATAACATGGAACGGCTTACTTGTATTCAGCAGAGGGCGAGCGATCACCAGCAACCACATCGGCATATGTAGGCTTGGGAGAAGCAGGAGCATAAGCAGAGTTGATGGAAACCATAATGTGATTGAAACGATAAAGAGACTTAGGAATACTGTAGATGATAGAGCTCGAGGCAGGTAGAGCGTCGAAGATGGAAAGCACTAAACAAAAAAAAACCAAGGTTTTATAGAAAAGGTTATGAGACAGCATCACAAGAATTCAACATGATAAATACTACTTGGAGAAACATGAAAAACAGAGAAAAAGGATAATAAAATCCATGAGTTGATACGGAGTAGAAAAATGCAAAGACTAACGCTCGGTACGATAGAAAGCGATGAGTGGAAACGCCTTTAGCGAATACCATACACACTCCCGAAGCCACTGAGACAAGCAAGTCAGCACGAATAAGATATTACGCGTGATGAGCGTACCAAGAGCAAACACCATTGTACAGGAGCGATTGCCTTAAGGGATTAAAGACGCCAAAAAAAATGATGGACCAAAATTTGATGTAAAAAAAAAGCCGACAGATGATGGTCGCACTACGCATAAAAACACGAAAAAGGTGAACTAGGCGAAGCGACACGTTGATGAGCAAAGGCAAAGAGCAAGCAAAGCAAGAGGAGCTCCATGAAACGAGAAAAGTAGGCACTCGGTACACCAAATCAAGTTAAAGAACAAATGCAATTTAATGAAGCGCGTCATATGAGGAGACGACAACACCATAGATGAACAACCGACCTAATGCCGCGGTCGAGAACAGGAACACCAGGGAAGAGGAACATATGAGAGCGAAGTAGACAGGGTCAAAACGGCGCCGATAGCGAATAAGCAAGGAGGAAAAATATATGAAAATTTTACAAAATGATCGGTGGTAACAACAACCGGAGAGGAGACAAAACATTAACAACCAGTACGAACCAAGCACGACGATGAGAACGGAACAGTAGCAGATTTCGGACAGAAACGGAAAGATTACACAAGAGGGACACACGAATACGAGTCGGAAAGCGAGAAACATCATAAAACCAAACGGTCAAACAAGGCCAAAAAAAAAAAAAAGTGAAACAGAATCCCACCCTCAACCAATTGCATGGACCCAAACTATAACCAATACGCTGCGCAGGCCCTCATGGACCAAGGGTACTGCGACGCCCGAAAATCGATACACGATGCTATGCCGGTGGTAGACTTTCAGGTATTTTACATATTCATATGGATGGACGAACATACTGACGATTCCAAAAACACGATTGACAGCTCGAAGATCATAGAGTGGTCTACGTAGAACAACCTCGCTCGTGGAGAATTACACGAACGAATTCCACTGAAGAACAAAACTTCTACGTGTACGGCGCAATATGCAGAAACGAATTGCCGCCTATTAAATTAAGGTAAATGATATAACTATATATACAAAATGCATACCCAACTGACCCAATCGTAGTGACGCAACACCGTCTATGAAGAAGAAAGCGATATATCTTCGACAGGGAGTTAGAATTACCGGACTGCGGAGCAACGGATTCAACGACGATGCGGTTAGTATAAAGCATGTACACGAGATGATGAAGACATACCTCAAAAAGGAAGACATAGAGGTAAAGCCGTGGAACTTAAGCATGTACGAAGGTCATTGGGCGGTCGACGCAAGTACGCGTTACTTCACACCTAGAAAGCATGCGCCGACAGAAGCAGGACTGGCGTTCGATATGGGTGTAGATCCAGACGGCGTGTTGGCGCACATGAGAGGAGACGATCTCATACACACCATGGACAACAAGGTCGACTATTTGCGAGAAGTCAAAAACGATAACGGTACAAGGTGAGCTTTGTGGTACATCTCATACACAGCGGCATACTAACAGTATCCGATCAATGACTCAGCACATCGCGTGTGGTTCCCAGCGTGTTCAAAGTTGGAGACATAGTCCGAGCGACCATAGCATTCATAGGAGTGATGCACAAAGACAAAGCTGTCGCGATGACCACAGTTCTGAGAGCGCTTACGCTCATACATGATGTGGTTAGTGAGGCAAGCATGTTCAGGGAAAATGAATAACACTGACCTCACAAACAGCAAGACGTACGAAATGGCCCAGCAGAGTTCATAGAGAATGACGCAGAAATCGCGAAGATACCCGTCATGAAGCGCCGTCGAGTGTATGACGAAGATAGAGAAGTAAGACAAAAGATGGAGGACATGACCATACACAGAGAATAGAAGAGAAATGAATATCTTATATTAAAAACATTAGTTGTTAGTATATAACTGCACATTACGCTGACAGAAAGACATAAACAGTTGAAAGACTACATGGCTATCAGGATGGAATCTTCACATCAACATCATTTAGAGCGCGATAAAGCAGATAAAGCAGTAGACATATCCACGAGAAATAGACGGCCTAACAGAGACGCATATTGAGGCAGCTTATGCACAATAAGTACAGACAAGTACATAAAAATATGGTACTGTAGCGAAAACAAAGGAAAGGAATCAAATATAACGACAACGCGCACAGACGGCAACTAACATAGAGGATGAGGAAGAGAGAGAGAAAAGGGGAAACAGTCTCACGGTGCGGCATAAACGAGCAGCTCGCGAAAAAATTTCGGCAATAAGCGAATGAACAAAAGATCAGAATACATAAGCAGAACATTCATTTTGGGAAATAAATTCCCGCGGAAACGCATACCTGACATTGGCCACCTGAGAAAGGCCTGGGAAAAAGAACGAGTCTATACTCCGTATAGGACTCGTAACCAAGGCATAGCTCTACAATCGAAATCCCTGAAACTCGCCGTCGAATACGGCAATGGAGGTCTAATAAAGGTTGTAAACATATACCTGTGTGAATGACACCCATGCGGACATGCATGTCAAAGCTCGGATGTACAGATGATTTAACCTATGTCTTCTGTGATGCACGCGATGAGAACGGATGGGAAATTGAAAACCTTAAGTCTATTTGACCCATGTGTCTGTAGCCAACCGTTCCGTTCAACAGTCATACAGAACAAATGACGAATGTCCGTGTAATTTATGTTATGAACAACATTATACCAACTACCAAACAATTTGGCACCCCCGAGTCAGCGATACCTTTGCGTTGCTGTATTTGATTGCGATATATGAATCTACTGATCAGATACTTGCTGGAACTTATAGTCGAAGATAACCTCAGAAGAGAATATCACACAATGTGTACCAAAACCATATATATGTATTATTTGCTGAAGAGTTACCAACAGCTATATTTTGGCAAATACAACAAAAGAAGTGAAAAATTCAGACAAATTCTATTTAAGTGCTAATAAATAAGCCGTCTTAGAGGCTTCATATTTAAGAGCCGGGGCTAAGAAAAGGTGAAAAGGTTGATGAGAACTTGTGCTTTATATCAGAGAATGATAGGAAAGAACTTACACAGGGGGGATGGTGGGGGCGGGTCCGGCAACAGTGGCAATGTTGGGGAAGGGAAGAGCGTGGCAGGCGATCTGGACGTCCTTCTTGGAGAAGGAGGCGGGGAACTTGATCTTCTGAGTGAAGGGCTTGGGAACGGGGACGACCTGTAAGAAGAAGCAAAAAGAAATGAGACACATTCCCGCCTGAAAGAAGAAAAAGAGGGCGCATACATCAGAGCAGTCGACGAGCTTGCGGGTGTCCTGGCCGAGAACCTGGAGCTTAGCCATGGCATCCTTGAACTGCGACATCATGAAGTCCTGGTTGTCTGTAGATCACAAAAATTGATACATCAGCTACTCTGTCCTCCGTCTATGATCGAAGCCGGTAGAAGCTCACCGATCATCTCTTGCCAGAAGCAGGCGGTCCTGGGGTCTTGAGAGAGGACGAAGTCACTCTGGAGACGCATCTCTCCGGCCAAGGGGGAAAGGACTTCACCGGGTTGCGAGCCGTTACCGGGGAAGGCTTTGCCCTTGAGCAGAACCTCAAGGAAGACTTGCGAGTCGAAAGTGAACGGGGTGCTGCAAAAAACATTAAACAGGAGTTACTTGAAATATATCAAATGAAACTCACGAGTCGAAGGGGGTTCCGGGGATGGTGACATCGACAACATCCTAGATAGTCATCGCGGTCAGATTAGCCGCAAAGGAAGCACAAAAAAGGTGGACATACGGCTGCAGCGACAGTGTGGGATGCGAGGAGGGCGATGGCCTCCTTGGGGGAGAAGCCGGCATCGGCAAAGCGAGCCAAGATGCTCGTGACGCTGTCGGTAGGCTCAGGGATGGTGAGATCGGGGGCAGGGGCCTTGGGGGCTGGGCGGCCGAACATGAACTTTAGGCGAGGAGCACCAGGGCAGTTGGCGGTACCGACAGCGGCAGCGAGGTGGACGCTAAATGAAGAGAAGTATGTAAGCTTGTGCGCGCTTACCCCCTAACTTGGGCCAGATATAGAGCAACACTTACAAGTCACCAGCGCTCAAAGAGGTCTGCTGCCAGATGGGGAATTGACCGTCAGTGATATCATCGATACTGATATTATGAGTAGTCGTTGTCAGTCAAGTGTGTACGAATGGTACGCGGAGGAGATGATTCTTACCCTCCGTTTGCGTGGAAGGCGGTTTCGGTCTTGTTGAACGCGAGAATAGAACCGTCAGCGCCTCCTCCCTTTCCACCTGATACGTCCTTTGATGTCAGATGTTGAAAATGCAAATCGAACAATTTTGGAGCTCACCGTGGATGGAGAAACCAATAGCGTCGTGGAAGGACAGACGAAGGGCGGAGTGAGCCTCTTCACCGCACTCGGCGCCGTCGAAGAGTTGGTCCTGGAGGAGGTCAACAACGGGGAAGAGAGCTTATACACAAGTGAGTAAAACTATTCGTATGTGAGTGGGTATATCTACATACCACAGCAGGCGGCGTTTGCAGTAGTGTGGCCAGATGGGCAAGTTACTGGTCTTGCAGCAGCGGCAGCGTACGCAGATTGAGCAGCTGCGAGAGCAATAGCAACAATAGCGGGAAGACGAGCGAAAGCCATTGAGAAATCGACTGTAAAAGCTGTTGAGCTGTCTGAGTGAAGAGGGGAGTACTTGAGTATCCTGAAGATTTGAAGGCACAAAGCAAATGTCTTTTATACTGGATTGTGCCAGCCAGGGACAAGTCATTTTGATTTCATGAGAGCGTCGCTTTCCAAATGCGAATGGACGAGATGGTAAAATGTTCCGTAAATATCTCCACTGCAGAAGGTAGGTCCAAAGATTTGGGCCGGTGTGAGCGTGCGATGGTATGCAAAGGAATTGTAAAGTTACCAGACCTCTTGAAAATCTGTGTGTAATGCAGAAATGTTGGCCGTGATCTGCATTTCCACAGCCTGAGGTACTTTCCACGGTTTCGGGACTAGATGGCAGCAGATGGACAGCCCGTTGCAGTAGTCGCTCACATGCCGATACTCCTCTGAGAGTCACAACCCGCCGCGCTCGCTGTCTCAGGAGTAGCTGGCTGTCCTGGTAAACAAGTCCACTTGAAACGCGTCATTGACATGACTTTCGAACTGCCCGGAACGGACGTCGAGGACCGGCAGAGACACCTTTCCCATACCACCAGTCCGTTTTCCCAGGAAAAAATTTGACCATGGAATGGAAAGGCGGCAAGCCAGCTAATGGGGGTGGGAGGTGACCGTATACCCAAGTTTGGGGACATCTGGAGGCGATGATGGAGACATTCTGAGGATTTGGTCGAGGATAGCCACATCTCGAGGTATGGTTTCCACGACCATGTTCGGGAAACCGGTAGCGGGAATGACCGTCACGGGTTTCGCATGGAATCATCGACCCGAGGAAAACAAGCGTGGTTACTGAAAGTTATAAATAAACTGCCGAGTGTCAAATTAAAGGTTGATACATACCATATTCTGCCGACAGAGCATCACTGAATTGTTGACGGCTAAAGTCACAAAATGTGTAAATGAAAACCCTCAAAATCTCCCAAAAGCGTTATTTATCCAAATATTTGAGGAAGGTCTGATAGCAAATGCCCAATAGAAAAAATGAGATCCGATCAGATATAAAGCCCAACTTCCGAGTAATAGTAACAATTGATAGACAGATATTTGTGATAGTTGCTGCACGTACGTGTAAACAGACAGGCGGTGAGAGGAGCAGCGGGTTGTAATGACCAGGACATGATGCGTGTTATGAGACAGGTCAAATGAATGAATATTAGTCGCCAGTCAGACTACTTCCCCTCCAGCGTAACATATCGAGATTGTGCACAGCGATTCTTGTAGGCGCTAGAGGATATATGAACAAAAGATCAAGGAGGTCGGTGATAGAGCCCGCATAAAAAATGGATCCCAGAGTCACCGCAGGTTGTTTCAAGCTCTGATAGATTCGTTTCTGCTCTGCAACGCTGGCCAATGCTTTGACATCCATGGTGTGCGGTCGAATAACAATCAGTATGCGGGAGATTGCACCGTCGATCACATCCTCTCAGGTTATTCGACACAGTACCGTGCAACAAAAGCTAGCAAAGTGAGGGTCAAAGTTCTGTGGGCGATTTGCAGATACTATTGCATTTAACTGGGAGGTAAGCGAACGTTCTCTCACACCGTCTGCTGCGCGTCCATAGCTGACATAGCAACGCCCCCTTCACCATGAGCGCTCTCCACTAATCCATTGAAATTGTGAGAATAAACGATAGTTCCGCAGCAGAGACTTGTTTGTGTGCCTTTTGGCCAAGCTGATGGCCATAAGCTAGGGTGGGCATATACTGAGCAGCGGCAGGCATAAGAGGGAAGAGAAACATCAATCTAGAAATCCAAGCAAAGGATGGCTGGAAAATGAACCGGGGGAGCAAAACTCTGAAAGTGGTATTCGGGGCTGCTGCAGTGGATTTAAACATTGGTGGAATGCACGCATTTTCTTCGGATCCACCTCTGGTTTTCATTTCGATCGTATACTGGAGAGGACATATGATGAAGCTTCTTATTGCCATAGACATGTTGACCGCCGAGGATTTGCCCTTGTCTCATCAGGAAGCGAGGCAAAAAAACAAGCATCAAGAAGCCATGCACATAAGAATGGATCGCGCACGAAACCTTGAAAACCATTATCCTTGACCAATGAATCTCAACTGCGATGTTCCGATTAACGATGTATAATATGCATTTGCGCTACTTTTTGGTTGCTCTGGTGAAACAAGTTATGAGAATGTCAAAGAGGAGTGGCATAATGACATACCTAAATGTAAATCTCTTCTTCGTAAAGGAAAACTCTCCAAGCTTGTGACCAACCATGTCCTGGGTAACCAATACTGGTTCGTAGTCTCTCCCATTATGAACCAGAAACCGTACACTTGAATGTAGCGCGTCAATTAATGCATATATATGACCATTGGCCAGTACTCACCCAACAAAGTTAGGTAGAATGGTGCAATTACGCGCCTGCGTCTTGATTGGAATGTGGTTCGTCAGAGCTTCTCGCAGGTCATGGAATGGAACAAAATAAGGTCCTAAAAGTTTGCATGTATAAGCGTGTTGACCATTATGGTGCACCAGATGTACTCACCTTTCCAGGCTGAACGCCCGGACTTCAACAAAATCTGACTGGGGTGCATCTGCTTGTGTTGTTTCGAACAGTGACAAGAGGGTCGTGTCACAGTGCTGATGCTGTTTTTTCCGACATCACGTGCTCAGTGATGTCGCCTTCCAAAATGAGTTGCCGGTTAGGGGTTACTGATAGTGACCAAGGTTTGGCAATAAAATACTTGACTAACCCTTGGAAAAATAGTATTAAAGAGAAATTGCACAGCATAAGTATTCTTAGATTGCTCTCCGTTTGTACCGTGTTTCTGTTATATGGCCAACTGATCAGACTTCGAGATAAAGGTGAACCTCTGCATTCGTTTTGCATTCGTTGCCAACTTGGTTATCGTGTAATTATGCATTGACCTGGTAGGATTCACGACCTGCTCTCAAGAAAATTTTATATTCTCGCTCTTCTCTGCTCTAAGTTGATTATTTACGTCCAAATTTTGTAGGTGTGTCACGCAACTACTAACTTACAGCAATATACCGCGCGCTCCCCCCACACCGGAAAGCCCGGTATTCCTATGACATACGGTTGTCGAGGTAGCCATAAGACAGATGATCATGTCATTTATCTATTGTATTAACAATGTTCCAAAGGTAAGTGTGGCATTCTCATTCGAGAAAATTCTGGATTACCCTCAGCAAGTTAATATAGTCTAGATTTGGTCAGAGAAACTAGGTAAAAAGATATACCTATCATAAAGGTTAACGATGCATGTACTCTGTGACTGCAAAATGTGCTCGTATATATTACCGGATTAAATGATCAGACACGCATCCAGTTAGAAGTAAAATGCTGACATATGTGGTCCCGGGACCTTTGCAATATTGAAGTTCTGATTGGCTGTTCTCTCGCCATCCCAATTCTAACCTACAAACCCATCACGGCTTAATCCCTTGCCAAAATCGTACAATGTCGCTACCTAACCTTATCAAAGCGCGTCAATGTCAATTTCTGGGCCGTCTACCATGCCTATTGGCCGTCGAAAGGGTTCCTATGACAGACAAAGTTCCATAGTTAAAACAAAGTGATAGAGATTTATGATGGAATGCCAGTTTATGATGTAATTAGAAACTCAGGCTGTTCAAACTGTCAACTTATCAACCATTTGATTAGGACCCCAAGTCAGACAATATGAACAACGTGCAGTACATCCAAGGACTTGGTAAATCATCGTTCTTTTCTCAATGTCGGTCGGCTAGCTATACGCCATGTGCATAGGGATGGCAAACGACTTGAACCTGCAGCTTCAGGTTAAAATGATAACAAGATTTCGCCGTTTTAACCCCCTAGGGCGTGTATTTCTGTCATAGGAAACTGATCGTGTTAGATGTAGCAACACTCCGGTAAACGCCTTGCCATCTGAAAGACTTTAACCGATCGAAAGTCTCATGCAGCAGTTCGGAACAAGGACCGCGTCATTCCAGTATAGGACATTAACTTGAAGATAATGTTTTACCATGGGACCTGCTGAGAAAAAGATATCCGAGATTAGGAATAATATCTACATGTAACATACAGAAGTAACATAATTTCTGTATGTTACAGAACTCATCAGCGCATTTTAACTTATGAATTAGGTGTTTTGTTCTGTGTTCGAAGCAAGTTGGAAGAAAGACGAAATGACCAGAGGCGAAATGTCGGTAATACAGTTATGCCAAGCCCAACACCCTGGGAACCCGCTCGAATGGCAGACGCGGCAGAATAGGGCAGAATACGGCTATTGCAGACTTGAGTAAAAACAAATAGGTAACAGAAGCTGACAACACGTAAGGAGTTGTCCTCGTTTCGTCAGACCCCAGAAAGGTACGGAATCATCTACAGCTGCCTACCGCCAAAGTCCCCTCCGCCGTGCTCTGAGATTACCCATCGACAAGCACCCACTATAATGAAGCGTGGAAACTGAGGGAACCGTAGAGGTCGCTTACTACGTCCCAGCGATCTCAGCAAACCTGCAAGATAACGGAGAGTTGGGATTGAGGGGTTCCATTACTTGGGCGAGCATCGTGGGACTCAGACAACTTTAGGAACCTTGTGAGAAATCAGGGGTTTATTCAATGAGAAGCCGTCAAGGCACATTCGATTACCCGGCATTTGAACATGTTATACCCGCGAAATCGGAGACAACGGAAGACGGATTGAAACCGACTCGAAGGCTTCGACTTCGAACAAGAAGTCAAGCGTTTGAATGGGAAGCTAACTTTGCCATGAGCTCGAGAAAGTGTAAGCAATTTGATAGAAGCGACTATGTATCAATAATGCCCCTTTTCTGCAGCGACATTGATAAATGCAGGCATTCTGTCTCTCTCCCGCGTGTGGAGCATGTAGACGAACGATGAGTATGATGGATTATTTTGTTCACTCTGCTCCGTTTCCGTTGTTTTATTTCTGTACCGACTAATTATAGTGACAAAACTTGGGCGTTCATATTATCTTCTCAGAATTGATTTTTGGAGGGCCTACTGGAAATACGTGTAATTGGTGATCCCGAAATGCTGAATTCTCCAGAAGTAGGTTTTGAGGGACATTTCAACTGGAAACATAGCCTCACTTAAGTTGTACACGTACTGCCCGAGGTGGAAAGACAAAGAAACAATCAGAAATTCGGGTGCAGACATCAGAATTTTTACGTGTGGAATCAAGTTACTAACGAAGGAACAAACCATGGCCAGTGCCGAGACGCAGGAGGCGTGATTTAGAAATGGCAGTCAAAGTTCGCAATTATAGAATTACGTACGGAATCATAAACTGTCGTTCTCACCACCGTGTCGAACGTCGGCCTTGCACTGACGTCTTTAAAACTGACCTCAGATGTACACCATACTACCACGGTGTCAAACCAAATGTGAATTTCCCTGAGAGGATTTTTGGGACGTCACCCGGGCAGTTCCGTTCAGAGCTTCAACCGGTCTATGACGCAGTATCAGCCTTGTATGTTTAAGAGATTTGGTGAATAATTGGTGAGAGCAGCCTTCAAAAAACAGTGTGGAAGAGGAGTCCGGATACTGCATCCACAAACAACAGCGCGGATCGTGTGGAAAATTAAATTTTAAGGCCGACGGCAGCGACTGTCCTATCCTATGTGCTCGAAAATATTTAACCAGCCGTATGGCAGGAGAATGTTTAAACTGCTGGTCTACATACTACCTAAGTACTATGTTGAAATGTATACACTCAAACGGGGAATAGGGCGATTTACAGAGGTGATCATGCCAATCCGCGTTACCCCAGAATACAACAGCATTACAAATATATCTTGATATCTATATCTCCGTATTTTAAGAATACTGTCTTCAAACCAAACAGTACTGAAAGCGTACTGTTTTATCTTTTGAGGTTGGTACTTCAAAAGGAAATCGATACTCATTACTGTCATCGGCTTCGTTGGGAGAATTAGTACCTCAAGGAACGAAGTAAATACCGTTCTAAGTCAGATATCCGACTTCCGGATTTCGCAAGAAGGCTGCAGTAATATGTTCTCACTGGCCGACAGAAATTTGCCCTGCCCCAACGGTGATCATGGCGGCTTGGTCACAAAAAAGCACTTATCCTCAGCAGCGAGTGTTTATTGCGAGTATGTGAGTGCACCCGCACTGTGCTTGCTCATAACTTGATTGCTAGCGTTGGCAACTCGTAGTACGGTGTTCTAATATATTCGTCATCATAGAAGTAAAACAATTATGATTAATGCTTGATTTGCTATCTTGCAGAATACACATACCTCTTATTCAAAGTCCTTTATAAAATCGCAGAAGTTTCATTTGCCCATTGCACGAGTTTCCCGAATACCTGAATCACTCTAAAGATCATTCTACAACGAATTGAGTGTCACTGCAAGGCAAACCTTATGAAAAATGGTTTTCGACGACCCCATCATACACTAAAATTGAGTATCCAAAGGAGAAGTGTAGAGTTGGAGGCAGTTGGAGGAAGAGTGTTGCAAGGACGTTCGCTGTTTCATGTGAGTCGTTATGCGAGAATGTGTGAGGCAAAATGCCTGGGCAATCCGGCTGGCAATGTTCCAGACCATGTTGATGACCTAATGAGATCACGTTGCGTTGAGGGCCTGAAATGCCGCGTATCGCCGGCCTGACTCGTCTGAATCGAGCCGCAAAGTGAACGCAACCATTGCCGACATCCCACCACCAATATCCATCATGTCCAAACCATATATCTCTCTACTACGGGCAGCTGTCTACCCCTCACCTCTGTTTTCAGAAAGTTCAGTGGACGATGACGACCAGGATCATGCTTCGTATAGGAAATCTGGCCTGGACAACACAGCGTCAATTACGTCTGGACTCCATCGCGCTGCTATCTAAAAGACAACTTTCCTTTACACATATATCTAAATCTCACCCATCGGCAGGTGTATCTCCACCCAAGTTGACCCCAGAACATCATCAGACACCGTCGTGGCTATGGAAATATACTCGGAGGATGGGGTATTTTGCAGCGGGAGCAGCGACGATATACACGGTGGACAGGGTCTATAACGCGTCTTCTTTAACGCGGACACTGAGGACATTTACAACAGTGGGTATTTACTAATCATCCTCACACACGCTCTACAATGCTTCTTTGTTTCCAATAGAGTGCCTTGATTACCTGGGATTACAAGTCCAATTTCACGCCGGGCAAGAGCGAGCAGATACCGGAGTTGCACGAACGCGTCGGGCAGCGGGTGTTCGACCTGCTTTCGACCAACGGAGGGTTGTACATCAAATTTGGGTGCGTGCCTTAGCATCTCCACACTGTTTCGCTTTTCTGAGGTCAGTGGAAGGCAAGCGATAGCTGCGAACGCAGCGGCGCTCCCAGAGCCGATCCAGAAGCAGTTCGCCAGCCTGTTCGACGACGCACCGCAGGTTCCCTACTCAACCATCCACCGTGTATTTGTAAATGAGTTGGGGCAGCCTCCGAGCGGGCCCAACGGTGTATTTGAGGTATTTGAAGAAAAGGCTGTGGCCAGCGCAAGCATCGCGCAAGTGCACAAGGCGAAACTCTGGCCCACGCGCGACGAGAGTGGACGTGTAGTAGACGAGGGAAAGTGGGTTGCAGTAAAGGTACAGAAGCCTGACGTGGCAAAGCAAATGGAGTGGGACATTGCTGCGTTCCGCTCTGTTATGTGGATGTTTGAGCATTGGGCGTTTGATCTGCCCGTATATTTCGTCGTTGGTGAGTATTCTACGTTTATATCTTGATATTACTTGTGTTAATGTGCCTATTTCATTTCACGATGTTGTAGATTTTATTGCAGACCATCTAAGGCAAGAACTGGACTTTGTAAATGAAGCACGAAACGCGCAGCAGACAGCTGATTATATCGCAAAAGAACCGCTCCTGCGGGATAAAGTATACATCCCTAAAATCTACGAAGAATACACGACAAAGAAGGTCATGGTGGCTGAGTGGATTGACGGGGTGCGTCTATCAGATAGGGAAGGTGTATATCGCCTCATGGGCGAAGCTCTGCCGAAGAAAGCACAGCATGTACCGGAGGGGACCACACACACCCATATCACAGCAGTCGAAAGCTCCGATTTTTTAACCCCCTCGACAGTATCGTCGTTCCACTACCCAGCGCACCCCCTCAAAGGCGGCGTCAAATCTCTCATCGAAACCCTCACTGAGCTGTTCTCCGCCCAGATGTTCAAGTTTGGACAGGTGCACTGCGATCCCCACCCGGGTAACATCCTCATACGCCCCTCTCCTACAAACCGCACCCAGCCGCAAGTCGTTCTGCTCGATCATGGGCTGTGTGTGCAGCTTCCTGAAGAATTCAAGAGGGAGTGGGCGGAGCTGTGGCGGGCGATGCTGGTGGGTGATTTTAGTGGAGTGAAGAGTGTTGCGGAGCGATGGGGGTTCGGCCCGTTACCTGATTTGGTGGCGAGCTTTGTGATGATGCGGCCGACGATTTTGAGGAAGGGGAGAGAGGTCAAGAAGACTGATTCAGGGGCAGAGAAAACGAGAAAAGACGGAGAAAACGAGGATAGAGATAACGAGAAAAAGAGAGAACGGATGTCAGAGTACGAGCTCAGTCTGAAGATGAAGCAGAGGCTGAAGGAATTTTTGGCGGACACGGATCGGATGCCCAAAGTCATTCTGTTTCTGAACAGAAATATGCGGATAATGCAAGGTACATACACCCTACCACTTATCTGATCTCTCTTTACTTTATGTCTTCAATTTTGGTTGGCTTTGGTGTGCTCATCATGTTTCTTTTCCTTTTGTAGGGAACAACGCGTCATTCGGCAGTCCCGTCAACGGCGTCAAAATTACAGGCTACTGGGCTTCGAAGGAGCCCACTCGAAACACTCACCTCACATTCTCCGAGCGCACGCGGGAGTGGTACAACCACACACGTTTCCAGCTCAGCATGTTCAGCATGGACTTCGCCATTTGGAAGGCATTGGTCGGGTTCTGGCTGCGCACACTTCCCGCTCGGATGCACGCTCGGCTGCGTCGTGCTGCGCTGCCGCAGGACGACAACAAGAAGAAAAAGATGACAAAGGAGGAGATGGAGGAGGCACTAAGGGAGTTTATTGTCGACGCCATGGGCATTGATCTGCCGGATGAACTCCCTGACTTGGACCTGTGATCTGGAGTGTCGGGACCATGTCAATGAGGCTGGCTGGAGTCGAATTGCAACGCGTTGTATCAGTGGGCTGACTTGCTTTTGAACATTTTATGATATATATATCTGCTAATTTTGTGACGTAGCAATATCTTTGTACATGTACTACTGTATAATTACCTGCACTCCACTCACTTTAATATTTATTGCATACCGGATCACGAATAAAACTACAATGTTCAAACTAATGAGATATGACATGAAGAATTTGTTGTTACATGAAATATATCCAAGCAAGTCACAATACTAAAGCTACTATCTATCTCTCTCTCACTTCTTTCTAGGTTGCTTAGCTTTGGTCCTACCTTCGCTCTCGACCTCCCTCGCATCGACATGGTCTTCGTTGGATCGAGGACGCTTACGCTCTGGTTCGCCCACCGCAGATCCTTGTGCCACGGTATTGCTATAAGCCTTCACCAGCAAAGGTATCGTGGACCAATGCTGATCTCCACCATCGTTTCTGCCAGAAGCTTGGGCTTCCGAAGCTTCAGTGACCTCTTCGTCGAGCGCTTTAAATGTCTCGAAGAAGATGCTGTGAATCTGAGCATACGAGCCAACATCATTATATGCGCCATTCCGACCACGATCAACGTAGTTTTGGTAAAGTTCGCCACTCAATAGGGAAAGAGACGTAACGACAGAGAGAATTGACTTTGGTGCCTTGGGTGTGACAGTTTTTCCGAATGGTGCGGTGATGCAGTGAATTCTGGCATCAGTCGGCTTTATATCGTTGATGAAAATGGCCTTGCCAAAGTCCTGAAGGGACTTCGTTGATTGCGTTGGGTCAAGGCGGCAGCATATGTTCCAGAGAAGCATCCACCACATTGATTCTAAATCGTGTTGAAAATTGTGAGCGACTCCCTTCTGCGGTGGAGTAGTTGTAGGGTTCTGTAGCTGTAGTGTCAATTCAGCAAGTCTCTCTTTGACAGAAAGTTGTCTTGCAACTGCGAATTCTTTCTGCGCTGACATTGTATTGTCGTGGCTGGGAGAAAACAAGTAAGATGACAGCATAATTTCCAGAGGCATAAAGTACGCTGTCCCCTGTAGGCAATGGTCAAAAGACAATTTTTTGAAATCAAAGAACATAAATACCGTCTTCGTATTTGAAGCACATGCTGAACCTTTTGGCACAGGGAATTTTGTGGCATATTCAAGGTCAGAGAGTTTTGCGAGCCACGGCCCCTGGCTTTCTGAATCTTTCTTGAAAGCAAGTATATTTTTAGAACTTATGTCTCTATGGACCCATCCCGCGCAAAACAAAAGTTGGAGCGCTAGATAGAACACGTAAGGCTTTAAATTTAAAGGTGGGTAAAGCAAATTGCTCACGGATGAGGGTTTGCGATAGCACATTGACAACTTCTCCGAGGGTTTTGAGACTTCCAGAAGGTCTACAAACCTCTTTGAAAATGATGCGATATTGCCTCTTCTGTTCGTGTGGAATAGTTGGAATAGCTGGTGATTGGGAAGCATTTCGGTGTGTGTTTACAAACGTCTGATCGTTCTGAGACTGCGATTCTTGTGATTTGGTACCAGTCACCGGAGCATTTGGTACGAGGTCTTCCTCCGCGTCGAAAAAATCTCTGACTTCAGTTCCTCTTTCTACTCGTATTTTGGTTTTCTGTCCGCTGTAGTCCAGGACAATCTGAAGAAAGTACTGCTTATAGCTGTCATCGCCAACAATATTTTTGTGAGCTTCTTTGAAGCCTTGTAATTCTGGCCGTTCGTCTGGGCAGTCCCGAAATTGTTTGATATCGGTAAAAATGGCGTTCTGTATCTCTTTTTCCGTCTTTGCAGAGCTGTCGAGCCACACGTCTTTCAAGACGAGCGGATCTCCAAATGCTTCGCCGTTTTCCCTGACTTCAACGACTTTGTAAACACGCGTCATTCGACCAGTGATGACGTTCGAATGATAGAGCGACAGGCCCTCCATGGTGCGAAAGAGCCGAAACTTGTCGCTGCCCCGTAAACTTGGAATCTTGAATGTGTAGTTTCGGTCTGGTTCAAGCTTTACCATTGAATCGTAGCCAAGCTCTTCTTCCGTTGCAAACGAAAATGCAATGAGGATTTGAATGAATAGTTTAGGATTCTATGTGGATTTTGTCAGAAGAATATTCTAAGAATAGGGAAAGCTACAGACCGTAGATAAGTTAAAGGGATATGACGCGGCTGAATGTGAACGATCATGATACCACAGCGTGACATTATGCCTTTCGGCTGTTATCTGTGTGGCATATCGTGGATGTTAGCTCGGTCAACAACAAAATGTACAGAAAGCGCACCCCGAAAGTGAACATACGACGTACGTCCTCGTTCATGATCTGAACATTGGCAGATATGGCATGTAAAGCGTTCTAAAATGAGTAAACGTCAGAAGATACGCGCGAAAGAATGGACGTTAGCTGAACTATGGAATGGAACTCACTTGCCGATTGTGCGACGCAGCAACTTTGTGCCCGACTACAACAGCTATGTCGGTCGTCTGAAGCGGCTTGTCCGTATCGCAGGCTGCAATAAATGCGGCATCGATTTTGTTGTTGTAGCCGCTGCTGGATGACGCTATCCTCTTGTTCGGCATGTTTACGTAGCTGAATTTGTTGCGTTTTCGTTCCCCAGGATATTCTATATTTCCAATGGTCTGTGCAATCTTCTCCCATCCCCGAAAGACGGTGATTTTGCTGTTAGACTGCCGCCCCCGCTTTCTCTGGAGTGGGTAATCTCGAAGAGCGAAAGTTGTCTCGTTTCCCGTTAATACAGACAATACCGGCCGTGTAGTCACGTCGCTGGAATGACAATCATTACCAGCCTCCGTTAAAGTGCCCTGTAAAAGTTGCTGGACAAAATATTGCGTTTCCTTGTCATTTGGGACGAAAGGCAGGTAGGTGTTCATGAAGCTCTCGACAGAGCATCTGATGAAATTGAACTCGCTATCCATTTCCCTGACAATATGCCGCTGACGCTGCACTATGTCGATATGTTCAAGTTGTTAATTCAGAATATTTATTGCTTCGCAGGGTTTCGGGACACTATAATTGAAAACTGAGTATCAGTCAATGGTAGGCACAAAAACACTAGAAATATTCACGCGCGAGACTTTTTTCTCCTTGGTTTGGTGTATGTTCGTATTAGTTGAGAAGATAGTAAATAATTAATCTTCAAGAACGCGCGGGGTTCATCTCAAGGTTTAAACGGAGGCTTGGCGGTGCCGTCCCTCGCTTTGCAGCAGGCCCATCAATTTCTCACGGCCCACCCGTTGATTGTCTACCAGCGAGATAGATCGCAGTGAATACTGAAATTTTGAGTTGAACATCTTGCTTTCAATGGTGTGGTCATTCTCTTACCCTGGTTCAACTTCTGTATCCGATCCTACAAACCAACGTGCCTAAATTTCGTCGTTCCCAACTTGCCTCTGCTTCAAGTTCTTCAGCTTCAGAGTCACGGTGGCCGCAAACCGGTGAGTATGAAGGTGTTCCTTAACGTTCACATTTTTAATGGGAAATCGTGTCAAAAGCGCTTTGGGCGCCTTTTTTCTCTTGGAACATGTAGCTCAGGTTCGTTTTCAAATTCGTACAGAGTAATACGCACAGTTAGCATGACAAAATTTTCAGTGGCATATCACAACAGAAATCAAACAAATGACCAGCCTTGGAGTTCCGATCAGAAATCGACAGACTTCAGAGTTCATGTTCCCGCTAGAAGGGCGGTCAAAGCCAATATCGGCACAAGAACAGATATTCATCAAAATTTCTGTGCTGCCAGAAACGCTCAGGTGTTTTCAGGATCCCGCAAAAACTGATCTGTAGGAACATTGATAGCGCCTCTCTATGACAAAGTCACTGGCTTGCTTTCAGGTTCATCCAGGCTAGGTCGAGAGTATAAAAAGTCCAGTTGGTCAGGAAGAGATTCAACGGCAAACCTTTTTACGCCATGCAAATTACGAATTTTTGATGCCAAGGACTCTTCGGTTGCCCTTTTCCCTAGCATTTTGACGCCGTCCTCATCTCCTTCACCTCATCTTCGCATTTACAGACGCAATTGCATTATAATTAGACGCCGAATGCGGCTGTACTTGTCAACCATCGCACATTGTTACCCCGTCAGCTCTTCGAGGTGATGCGTCATGTCCGCGTTACCCCAGCCGCGGCTCTCCTTGGGGTAACCATTTGATACTGTTGTGTCGCGCAGCGCAAGCCTTTCCTCCGATAAAAAATATAAACCCACCTGCAATGCCTCGTGCACACTCTCAGATCCCCCTACCCTCCTACTGACGATACCTTCATTCCCAGTCAGAGGATGCTTTTTCGCAGCGGCGCGTTCACCCGCCGCGATGCAATCCTATTGCTAATCGGTGCGTTGTCGATACACCTCTGGTCAGCATGCATCGGTCTCCCATCGACCACTTACTTTAAGGATCAACCCAACCATATCACCACCAACCACAGGGCTGGTGTTGCCCACCGATTTCGCACAAAATTTCGGACGAAAACGGAGACGGTGGTGCTTACAGCGTCACCTACCTCCACGCCCACAGCTTCGCGGCCACTCCTCCCATTCGACGGCCTCCCCTCCACCGAGCTCCTCGCGCACGCACCTGGATGGACGCTGTTTCGAAACCTGTACATGTCAAATGGGACGCTATACATTGTTGCAGATGATAACGCTCGGGAAAAATTCCCGGAGATTAGGATGATGACAAGCACCGGGCTGGAAGCGGAGAATACACCAGAAAATATTGCGATGCGAGAGCCGACAGACGACAACATACAAATTATATCGCCTGAAGAAGCCAAGGATCGATGGGTGTCGACGACAAATGCGAAGGGACGGGTGTTGAATCGGGTATGGACTGTTGAAGGCAACACGGTGCGTGATAAGTATGGCCCCACATGTCGAATTATCTGCCCCACCGCCTGATCCCGACACTAACGTTCTCCCCATCAGCTTCTCTTCAATGACCCCAAACAATTCCTGCGACATTACTACCACTTCGTCGCCGAGCTTTTCTTTGGCGCACAGGCCTTCTGGCATGGCGCATTCTCTCCGCCTATCACTCCAAATGAGCTCGACGATCCCTCCCCATCCACCAGTGTGCACTTTTCCACCACCCACCCACCTGTACCACCCATGCACCGTGCAATCTTCGCACACAGCAACGCAGACGGCTGGCGTGACAGCCCAGGATTCAATGCATACTTCCTGCGCGCGGCACTGCCCTCGCTCATTGTCGAACATGTTGAAGATTGGAACGACCGGATAGCGGCGACGGCATTTAAATTGGAAGAAGGGGAGCGCGCGTGGCACTTCCCGACCGTGCTTTTGGTCGATAGAAGTGCAGCGCATCGCGGGACGGTGTGTGGCTCACAGACACAAAGGACGGCGGCGGAGGCATGGGAATATATGCGAAGAAAGGTGAGATTGCGAGGGTTGCACGTTGGCGGGTGGTGGGCGCCGCTGCGCGAGGCGGTGTGGCGGTTTGCTGGCGCGGAGGAGGGGATAGAGCAGTTGGCTTTGGCACCGGTGAAGGAGGGAGGCGTAATGCCTTTCATGACACGAGAGGCAGAGGTGAGGGGTATGGACACGTTTATGCACCCAAATGACATCGTGAATGTCGATTCCAAGCACCAGAAGATGCTTCCCTTACCTGATAAAATTGTCATCAGCTACATTAGCCGCCAATCCGCACGGAATCGCAAGCTGATCCAGGAAGACCATGATGGCTTGGTGAAGGCAATCCGGGAGCTTGTGGAGAGGAAAAATAAGGAACGTGCTGAATTCCTCGCTGGTGTGAGTGGAAATGAGGGCACAACGGTGCCGCTGGAATGGGAGTTCGACGAACTCATCGCAGAGTACATGTCAAAGGACGAGCAGGTTCGTGCAGCCGCTCGCACCACGGTACGTCAGCAAATTTAACTCTATTGTTACCAAAAGTAACGGTTTATTTGCAGATCATGTTGGGTGTGCACGGAAATGGCCTCACACACCTTGTGTTCATGCGCCCAACGCGCTATTCGAGCGTCATCGAAATTTTCTACCCGGGAGGCTTTGCACACGACTACTACTGGACCGCACGCGCTCTCGGGATGAGACATTTCGCAGTGTGGAAGGATAGGTATGTGGGTTGATACCTGGAGTATGGTTGGGCTTAGGGTGTTCCCGCTTATACTGAACCGCTTGCTAACATGTATTGATACTATTGTTTTGTGTTTTTTTTGACAGATACCGAACGTATCCTAATAAGCCAAATGTGGACTACCCTAACGGTTTTCAAGGGAACTATATCCCTGTCGACGGTGTCTATGTTGCGCGGCTCATTGAAGACCGCATTTCTGGGAAGATCTAATCCTTCTTCCCATTACCTCCTGCGAGTCTTTGATAAAACTTGGTTGCATTGCATCTTAACCGGTGTCACATTTTCACCCCGAGGAATGGCCCAGTTCAATGAGCGATTACAATATGCGCGTCTATTGCTATATTCCCTCGGTTTTGGACATGTATCGACACTCTGGACTTACCTGACGCAATCGTAACCAAAAGGCCAATGTTACTGGCCATTTCGAATCGCAATTTGAATTATCTCACTTCACTTCAACTTCTGTCAACGCCGTGAATCTCTCGCCCGCTGACCTGAATTTACTGATTGTTTCCACTCATTCATGCATCTATCCAAACAACCTAGCTGTGTTTTCCTGGATCACCAACCAGTCAGATTTATTCACCTTCTGGTCTGCTAATCTGTAGCGTTGATCGTGATCCAACACAGCTACACGTTGGCAGCAGCCATTCTGCATCAATTCAATCGAGGCATCTTTCTGCGACTACATAGTCAATAATTGCAGAAGTTCCTAATGACACAAGCAAACAAAATCTCCCGCTTTGTTGCACAGTTAAGACGACTTGGCTCTTCTGCTCGAAACAAAATTTGGGGAAATATATTGCTACGGTTTCCTCATGTAGTGGTCATTTCCATTTCTATATAGCAATTCGGAGAATTCGAATAGGAATTTGAACTCCAAGATCCTTAAACGCAATTTGGCAATTCCTCTGGTATCCTCAATAGAGCTCGTGATACTGTCCAATGCATAATTTATTCATAGCTTACATAAATAACTTGTGCTAGCTCGAGAAGAAAAGAAAAAGCCGATATTTGGGCCAATGTAAGAGTGTGTTCTTTCGCCAAAATTTACGAACAAAAGCAGCAATCAAACTTTGTCGCTGAACATGATGTTGCTCGTTGTAGAGTTAAAATGCGACTTATTAGGACTCGCCTGGAGTGTGCTGAGGGAAACGTCGTCCGTTCGTTCAACTGAGGTGTTTGAGTTGATATTGACCATGTTCATTCTGGCGTTGTTATTTAATTGAAGTTTCGTTATCGTTTTGGCGGACCAAGCTCTCCCTCGGGTAACTCGCAAAATTATAAGCACAGGAGAAATACACTAGAACACATATTTAGTTCTCTGTAATCCGGTAATATTGTAACAATGCTTACCTGTACTTGGGTTAGCAACGGTATGAACAGAAGAGCAGCTGTATTTCCTTTAATATACAAAACGAGGAAAATAAACGAGACGACCCCATAGATAGCAGCTGATTCTAAGAGCATGGTCACGATATTCGTGTAGGTTTTGCCGTGGGATCTATCAATAATTTTCATGACCTTGTGTCTCATGTAAAGGAGTCGAATAACCAGCATCAAGGTGAGCAGAATATTGGTTGCCATCGTGAGGGAAAAATATGGAAGAGAGAAATTGAGTGTAATGTGGGACCACAGACTCGAGTCGGGACGTGCGGCTTGCAAGATGAAGAAAGCTCCTAGGACTAGGGGAATAATGACATGGTGAGCGTGTGTCTCAAGCACTCAGTACAATTTGTGTCCTTACTTAACATAACAATCCATGCCATAACGGGAACCACGATAACATACCAGTGCTGGTATAGGACATAAACTCGATAGATCTAACATCACATTGAAACCTCATCAATTAAAGCACCACTTTTATATAGAAGACTTACGAGCATGCCATCACTGAGCAACTGAACGGCAGTCGAGATAGAGTTTCCCCATGTATTGATAACATTTGATTGCTGCTCTAATAAAAATTGCAATGGGCCTCCTGGGTATGCTCTGAAGTCGATCCACGCCCATTCGTTAAATGTCATATTGATCGATATGTTTACCGTGCTGCCGATGAAAAGAGCGAAAATGAACGCTAGCCATTTTGCGTTCTTCTTCAGGTTCTTCTCGTGAATAAGATAGTAGGCGCATGTGCAGATGGTGACTATGGTCACCCCTGATGTTGGAAGAGGATGGTTTATCAGTATTAGCTTTATTAGAGTATACGTGAACTTTACCATAGGCGATGAGTCCTAGATTAACGGCAATGTAGTTTGCCCTTTCAAACCAACGGAGCTCCGCGGGCTCAGGGGTAATAAATTGCTGGAGGCTGCCGCTCATGTTGAGTGAGAAATTTTGACAGGACTTGAAGTTGCAAGAGACCTATGTGGCTTTAGACTTCATAGGTACGTTATATGCTCATCAACAACTACACGCTCACCATGTAACCCGTTTGAACTTGGCACCTGATATTTCAAGAGTTGTGATGATTCTCCCGAGCTTTCAAGGCAATTGTTCCGAGCGTAATGACTTCTTCACTTGCGGTTTAGACGTAAATTATGTCTTGACAACAAAGACTGTGCCAGGTATTCAAATTTTCATTCACAGGCCTACAGGGCTTGATGATGCAGATGTAACCGCAGCATTGCACATATTTGTTTGATGAAGATGATGCAAAGGAGTTTCGGAGGGAAGAAAGAGGTAGACTCCTGCATGGAAGCAGATGCTTCTCTCGTTTGAGCTCGACAGATAATTGATTATTAGCGATGTACGGACTCAGAACGGCAAAACTCGCAGAGAAAAACCTCAAATCATACCTCTGTTCAATTTAAATTTAAACTGGTATACTCACCAAATGTCACAAAACCTACTAACACAGATAAGCAAACCAGGTAGCGCTACAGATGTTTGATCATGAGATGATTCACCACAATCAATGATCATTCTTACTGCAAAGAAGAAATTAAGAAGAAACCCATGATGAACTTGTAATCGGTAATGATCCGTGAAGTCTGTCAGCTAGTCAGATTGAGGACGATTAAACCGAATGAGATCAATGATTATGTAGTTCTGTTTATACGTCGAATGCGAAACAGAATGGGCAACACGGCGAAGTCATTATAGATCGAAGTTGATTGGGTTCGTAAAAGCCATCACTGATAAGTTTCCTCGGGCCGAAGAGACGGACTAAGTAATATGACAAGTGTGGATGGCAAACAGAGTAGGTCTACCTTGGGCTACCAGCCAAAAATCAATTATCAGGACTGTATAATCACTAGTAGTGTAATATCTAATTGGGCTCACTTGGATCGATGTTTCAACAGGGGTATTTTGCAAACTTGAAAACGCTCCTGACAAACTTTCTTGGTTGGTCTTTTGTTTGGAGTGATTAAATTGAAATGAGTTTCATGTACCTTTCTGTCTCCTCTATAAACGGAGAATGGCCCGAGTTCTCCAAAGTGACCCCTTTAACCTTCTGGATTCTGTCAAAGAATGGCTGAACAACGAAGTCTTGCGAGATGTCCTTTTTAGCGTTGATCACCAAGGTTGGCACTCGGACGAGGTGTAATCGGCCGATAATAGTCCCGTTCTGCATGATTCTTTCAAATTTAACTGAGTGATAGTGATGGATATGAAAGTATCAAAGAGTACATACGGCGCGCTCGCAACCGTGGGGTCTCCATCAGGGCCAAACACCTGTTCAAGTAGATACCAGTAGGAATCTGGAATTGGTCAAATTGTACAGCCATAAACTGCATGGAACTCACGGAGAAATAATACTCATATATTACCCATATGGTCTGCATTGACGTCTGTTTGGTGCTCCGCTTCAGGAACTTCAGTGAGCTTGGACGGCCTATAAATAGATATTGTTATCTCTAGCATGTTGCTGCGTTTCGCCGAATCGAACTCAAGTTTTAACATACGTTTGAAAAGCCTCCAAAATATAACAAAGCCAAAGATCTGATAGAGTATGCGTCTCTAGATAGGGGGCCCGGAGAAATACAAGATCGTAATATACCTCTCCAAACATTTTTTATAAACCACTTCACTACTCCTAACCACCAAAGTCTGGAACGTCAGCATGCAATTCGCTTTCGAAAGACCTCACACATGTGGATACAAAGCCAAGAACGGTAAAGAAACTGATAGTGAGACTGGAGCATGAAACAATAGTGCTAACTGATCTGTAAACCAGACACACTATTTTATTACATATACATCATAACTTTTCTGTCATCCTTGCTTTCGCTCATTGTCTTCTCTACTTCAACGCGCTTTAGGATTCATCAAGCGAGGTCTGAAGCAGAAACCGAAGAGCCCAGGAGGACGCTACGTCGCCAGAGCACCTATGTCAACCTTAAGAGTGCTCTAAGGCATTCCGAATACATTTTTCCACCAATATTCAATTTTCCCCAGGTGTCCTTTCAGCTACACGCTAATGATCCACTTCGACAAATGTCGGAAGATACAACACGAAGCCGGAAAGCTAAGATTGGTGCAGTCTATCCCGATGCACGTCGCATTGTCATCACAAATGAGGTAGATACTTCCATACTCTCTTTATACATTGAAAACTCTTACTGCTATATTGGTATACTCAGACCTCTACAGTTGTTCAATTTCGCCATATTGACTTTGGGATGGAAAATTGTTCACTATCGTTCTCAATACCACCTCTTACCACATCTTTTGACCCTTCTTCCATTGCTCGAAACGGGTCTGTCATTGATATCTGGACCCTCAATATGTCACACGAAATATCTCGCTACATTGGCGAGAGTTGGAAAATCGCCCCACTACGAGGAAGTCGATTTGGGATTATTCATCTCGACCACCGAGGAAGCGACTTGGTCCCATTTCTGTGTCAGTCAAATCACTTCAGCACCTTTGAATTAGCATGTTCGCCTGATAGCCCGGAATGTCATGTGGACTTTTGGCAAGATCAACGTGCTGAGCCAAAGGCCGGTGAGTTATCAATGTTACACCATTCTCGTGCTACATGATGCCGGATTAAAGTGGCCCAAAACATTAGGCATTTACATTGTCCAAATGCAGACTGATGTCACCGTCCTTTCTTGATCAACCATTATCTCAGATTAGAGTACATCTGATGTTCTAAACACTTAAGAGATTTTTATCGGAGGAGCAGTGACAAGCTATTCCTTTGATAACAACAATTTAGTAGGAAAGATCTTTATTAATGAAGTTTATCCGTTGTCCGGTGGAAATAGAGAGTTAGAGTGACTATGACTTCTACAGCCCACGGGTGCGGATCTTGCATTCAGTCAAAAATATATAACAAGAATATGATTGGCCAGGTATCATGGCTGGTAGATCCTGTAAATAGAAACTTCCGAGACATAGCTTGCTGCTTCGTTCTTCGTTAGGGAAGCTTGTTAGAAGCGCATTCTTTCAATCCTGTAAACTCCATGTGGCAAACCATTACATAGAAGGTGATCAAGGTTCCGTTGTAAACACAGTTTTTCCGGCATATTTTGGATAGCAGAATCGCATCATTATACCATGTATGTATGACTGGTACTTCCTACCTTTCTACTTTAGAATCTATTTAATGCAGTAATAAGCCGTCAACTATCGGCGCACATTACACTAGTGGTTATGTATCCAGTTCGTATTTTTTGCAAACTTGCATCCATTGCCTTGTTATTCGCCATGATGGCAAACTCTGCACCTGTGGCAGGTCATAGTATGTTTCCGTCTACAATATTCCCCACAGAAATTAAAAATTATTTTGCGCAGCGGAAATTGTGGACTGTGATGCTGAAGACATTGAAGCTCGTCGTCTAGCACTTTGCTACTAGATGGTGTGGACGTTATTTGTATACCTTATATGATTAATCCTGAGTGGAATGTTTTGGAAAGGTCAGATTTGAGAAATATGGGGGTGGACACGAGTGACAGAAATGGGCTTTCAAAAATGATCATCAATAGTCCACATATTGGCCAATCATCTGTATATTAGTAGCGCGTTATCAATTCTCCTATACACTGTTCCCAAAAAAATAAATGGATTACTTATAAATGGAGACGTCGAATTTTCTAACCTCTGCTGTATCTTGGAATGCCCTCGTCATGTACGCCGCCATGCTTTCAGAGTTCAAGTATATCAACCATCATTACGTGGTAGCGTTTTTTATTGATTATATTCTTAGGTGCCAGAAAACTCTTTGCCACTGTTTTAATCCCGATGTTGGGATTTGGACTATGGTTTTACGGCAGAATTGAAATGGTTGGAGGATGGCGAACGGGACATGAGGTTTTTGAGAAATCAAAAACTGTATACAGTGCGTCATCCTGGAATCTACAATGTACTCTATTTGCTGATTACGTACTCACAGCATATGTTGGCGATGACTATCCTATGTTCTGGGATATCTCGCCGCTTGATTCAGTATATATGTCTCTGGAGAATACGGTGCACTATGCATTTGATACCCCTCAAGGACGTGCTGAGTGGAACACGACCTTGCCTTCTGGAAGAGCACTCGTACATCTGGGACCAAATCACAGGACTTTCACCTTAGGCGTTTTACACCATGTCCGATGTCTAGGCATACTTCGAGAATATCTTGACAATCTCTATGCCGACAAATTAACGGATTCCACTTCGGATACGAGGCGCCTTCAGGTTGCAAATCATTGCATAAACAATATAAGGCAAATGGTTTTATGTAACTCTGACGTACGACTGGAGACTGTGAGGGCGTCTAAGGGGCATGGATTGACAGTACCTGAAGTGACACATGTGTGTTTAGATTGGGAAGCTGTGTACAGGGCTGCAGAGAGTAATTACGAGAATTTCCAACAAGTAGCTAGAAGTAGTAATCCATGATGCATTTTGTCGAAAGCAATTAACATCTTACAGTATGTACCCAACTCTCACTCATTTCAAGTGACCCTACAAACTCCCTCAGTCTATAAGGAACAGGTATGAACGGTAGAATGGACATACATTCTCTGCTTCTTTCCACTGGGCATAATTATTTTCCATGATGGAATACGCTTGGCTCCAATCCTTGCATTTATGCCATCCACTAACCTTTTGGTCACTGAAGTCTCTCTCTTCAAAGTCTCCTGGTTCGAGTGATAAATCAGCCCCACAAAGTGCTGCTTGTCGGAGATAATTAAAACAGTGATGTAGGTGAGAAGGGGTTGCAATGGGTTCTTTGCTCATCGCAAGGTTGATGATACGAAGACAATGCATTTGGTGGAACATTGAAACGGCAAAAATGCGATTATCTGGTCCAAGTCTCAAATATCCGAATCCTTGCTCTGGGCCAGCAAGCGAAAGCCACTCAGAATCTGACTCAATGCCCGTAAAGCGATAAATCTCGCTCTCCTCGTATGGCACAATGATTGACTTCTGGACATCCATTGGTAGACTCTCAGGATAGTCGTGGCCGAGGTAGGCTGAAGGTCGATGAAAAAATCAGACAATAGATATATGCGAGGACATTGTAATAAAGTGGACTGACAGTAGGATTCTTTGGTTTTCTCTCCAACGGTCCATTCAAACCAGGCAAATACCAGGTACGATACGTTTATAATGTTTAAGGCTACGCAGATTGACAGCAGGAGGGCTTGTTTATTCCACATTGTCACTGGTTGAGGCAAGCAAGCACTGCGATTCTGTACAATGATTGAACAATTTTTCCATCAATTACATTTTACGAGGCTCTAGATAGTGGGAATACGGTCAAAAATCGGTCGATAGACCATGTCTTCCTCTGGTTTCTCCGACGTTTGCCATGTCCTGGATCATGGGCGTCTAAATATAGAGACCTGGACTCGAGTACAGCGTCAACGTGGGGAGGGTTGCGGGTAGAACGGTCGACCAAAAAAGACACACAATATTGCACTATGTAACACGGCGTGTCTAGGATTGATACAAATTTGGACGTAGGGAACATGACCTGAGGAAGGTGCGGTGATTCTATCATTTGTACCAAGTGGTAAGTAATGAGAGTTTATTTTTAAGTACTTTGAAGGTCATATACATCTTGTAATCCACTGGACATAACCCACGGAGAGCTCGGATTACATGCGAAAACGGGTGAATATAATGAATTCTGTTTAATTTTCAAGGCAACAGCTTCTCCAGTTATGTAAAGCCATAGATAGGTCAGCGGGCACATATCAATTTGGAAGCTCGCGATCGAAGATAGGTTGAATAATTAATATAGAGAGCTCATTATCAAAATTCTTCTCAGACTGCAGTGATGACCAGCCACGCTATGAAGCACACGGTGAAGGTCCCTCTGCTCCTAGTGATATCTGCCTCAGTCGCCCTCATTATATCGCTTTCGGTGCACTTACTTAGCATTTCATTAAACGTTGGGGCAATATTCAAGCCCGGTACGCCCATTTTTTTGCTAGTATAACCTCGCTTGTTGAGACCTAATTGCATAAACAGTATCAAAGACGGAAGCCGTACTCCCAATTCAGATACAACCAGCTACATTGACAATTTCAAAAGCCGAGAGATTTGGTCTATATTCCAATGAATCGGAATGGGAGTCAATACTACCGATGGGCGATGGATTCATATACCACCCAGACGACCAGAAGCATTACCTCGTCTCCCATTTCCATAGTTTGCACTGTTTGCGGTCATTTCATCGCTACCTCAGGATGGCAATGGTATCCAACCCTCAAAACGACGGCTACACAATGCTTGATATCGGACACGTCCACCACTGTCTCATTTATCTTCGACAGATACTTCTCTGCAATGCCGATCTCACGCTAGAACCAGCCAGCCATAAACAGCGGACTCCAGATGGAAAGATAGTAGAGACAGTCACCGGAATCGATATTGCACATCGTTGCACGGACTGGGAGCAATTATGGGAATATATGGGAAGTAACTATGAGCAGTATAAGGATACCTACGACAATTAGAACACAGCAGTAGAGAACCTGATAGCAATCATGATTGAAGGTCTTAAATTCGATTTAGAACGTATTGGATGGTGTCGAAGCAAGAAATTACTAGAACAACTTGTCCTCTTCATTCGTCACTTCTCTTGTTCTCTATACCAGAAATTAGAATAATTTCACTCATCATACCAAATTTCTTACCGTCAGTTGCGAGAATGCGAGTGATCCATGTGCGATCCGACTTCAGAGTGTTTTGAAACTTGAGGGTATTTCGGAAGCCCCACAAAAACGTTGGGGCGTGGCAGAGTATCGGTAGGCGCAAAATAGGCGCGGGAAGCGCGAACGGCGGTGAGCGTAGTTTTAAGACTAATCCCTGAAGCAACAATGCTCAGGAAAATGAGAATGTAGGACAAATAATTGAATTTGTTAGATGATTCCCGGGTAATGCCAGTGTGCGTGGCTGAACGCTGGTCTTCGGTGTTGGCAAGGAGTTTTTCCTCTGAATCCTCCTCCGTTGAAAGTGACTCGTAGTATGAAGGGGCCATCAAGGGCGGTCAGCGGTCAAAGAATGCACTTGTCGACGAGCTAAGTGTAGTCAGATGTTGAATAAATCAACTATGAGCCATTCCATTTCGTCAACGGCTCTGAGCCAAAGTCATAACAAAGACTTGCCGAAAAAGAAACCCTCTGAAGTTGACATGTTGCACATGGTGTTGTTATTTGGGTTCCGGAATCATCAGCATAAATTCGGAGAAATTGTACTTCTCCGAAGGTGCATCTGTATACCCAATCTACATTACATGATGTTGGAAAAACCCATCTCACGAGCACACGTACGTATCTCATGGGATGTTTGTGTAGACAGGACGAAGAAGCCCAAAGAAAGCAGGGCCTACTGTCATGATACTGGCCCCGTAAAGATCCCGGAGGTCGGGTATGAGCAACATCATTTGCAGCACCAGTGTATTTCCATGCCTGAAAATTCCTGGGGTAGCTCATGTGTGCACGTAAGTTGAACATACGTAAGTCAAATGCATGCGTGTCGAATTAAAGGTATGCAAATTGAAGGAAGCAAGTCAAATCGAAGGCATGCAAGCCGAATCGACGTAGCTGGAACATACGTAAGTCAAATGCATGCGAGTCGAATCAAAGGCGTGCAAATCGAAGGCAGCGAGTCAAATCAAAGGTACACACAAGTTGACACAAAGACATGCGAGTTGAATTGAAGGCATGCAAGTCGCAAATCAAGGAAAGAGGAGGTATAGAAATAAGGATACACATCTTTACTGTCTATTCTATCTGCCGGCACCAGTATATGCCCATGCCTGGGGATTCCTAGGCCACCGGCAGGTAGAATAGCAGAAGTAGGAAAAGAGAAAATAATACTCACAAACGGCCGTGTGCTCCCAGTACTGAAAGGTCTAAACCAAACCCACTATTAACCCAAAGGGCATCCAGGCCAGTGCACATTGCGCCAGTAGATGTGCAATGTACAAAAACAGGGCATAATAACAGTAGAGAGATAATCCCTCACCAGCCACAGCGTATTCCCATGCCTGAATATTTCTGGGCCGGCACGGTGTGGATGCTAGAGAGCGAACAGTGCTCATCTTATTTTGGTTGCACACTACCAACAACCACCGCCACAATACACGCCCACCCACACTGTGTGAATAGAATCCAACGTGAAAGAGACAGACATAAGTACCGCGGAATAGTTTGAATGTTTTAATGATAACGACATGAGCCCACTTACCCGCCCCACTTATAATTACACCCAACATGGGCACAGCACAACAACACATGAGAGCCTGGCGAGAATCTGTACACAGAACCTCCGCTGTGAGTTGTGTGAGGAGGTGCACACCCCCAAGGAGAATTAATGTGGTGCACATCGGTTGTTATCACCACGAAGTCAGCTTTGTTACTGCCCACAGTCACGGTCCCCCCCTCCGCTGCAAATGTGGCGGACGCGACGCGCGATGGCGAACTCTAGCGGATCAAATATGGTCGAAGAGCGCCGTTCGAGATACCTATCGAGGCAACGGGTGGCATGGAGGCAATGAACGGCGGGGGCGTTGGTCGTATTATCTATCATACATGGTGCGATGCGGACGCGATGCGCAATCGTGTTGCCAACCCCAGCCGATCGAGTTTGGTTAAAGGACGCCGTCCGAGATACCTATGAGGCAATGGACGGCGTCAGAGAGCAACCGGGTGCTTTCTGGCCATATTTATCTACCACACAACGTGCGGTGCGTACGACGCGAGGCGAGACGCTGAGTTTCTCCACAATACAAACAATAAGCTCTGCTCACCTTAGCCCCAAAAAACACCCCACCGCCAAGAGGGACGTGAAGCATCCCACTACACCACGAAAAGGGAAGGAAGTGCGACGCGAACATGTCGCGCGTCGCGTTTGGAATTGGCACCACTAGTGCTTGTTTTTGGACGTCGTGGGCGCCGTGTTGCAAATGGATTGGATTTGGTCGGGGACGGCGTCGGGAACAGATATGAAATGTGGCATGCGCACTCGCCTTCTGAATTTCGCATCCTACAGCCGCCTCAAAACAACACCAAAGGGACGCCATACAGGCTAGTGGGGGAGCACACATATTTCACCAACATGAAAATGAGTGACTGCGCTCATTTTCTTTTTTACTACGCACAGCCAACTACCCAACCCCTGCTGCACAAGGTAGGCAACGCAACCCCGCAGTAGCGGGAACGGCAATGCGTCGAAAACAGAGGGAGAGACCGGGTGCGTTCTGATCACAACATCTACCCCACACTCAATTACAACGCGTACGATGCACGACGCGACTCAGAAATCGAGTCACAAACAACAAGTTCATCTCACCTGGGAAATATGAACAGCCCACCAGCACCTACATTCCATGCTCCACCTTTTTCCTCTTTTCCTACCCCAAAATCAATCACGATGCGCCGGGGGGAGGGAAATACAAACAGCCCAGCACACCACGACAAGGGAAGGAAGCAGACACTGTTGCGCGTCGCGACTGGAGTCGGCGTTTGTGCTTGTTTTAGACGTCGCGCGGCACCGTATATTGAGGTAATGGGCGGCGTCAGAGGTCAAAATACTTGTGACCTGAGAGTGACGAGCGGCGAGCAATCGAGGGCGGGGCGAGGCGGAATGGAGGGTGACTAAGCTTACCTAATAATCATTTCCAGCGGGTGACTGGGTCCCCAAGTCCAGGACATGTGTCTAGTATGTTTCCTCTACAAGGCATACCATTGTGGTTTTCACTTTAATTGAAAGGAAGGATGAGGATGAGATTATAAAATTGGGCCAGGGTGGTTGGCGCTGTATGTCAGCTGGGATATCTTTGAGCTCGGAATGCCTGTTCTGCTTGCCATTATACTCTCGGGCTTGTATCAAGCTTGTATGTGCTCTCATAGGTTGTTTTTTTTCTTCACCAAGGTACACAGAATCTAAATAGGAATGTTGAGGCATAGTATAAGTTTGTACTATAATATTCTATTCGGTATCATAAACCGTTCTTCTGGGTCTCGCGCCTAACATGCTAAAACCATTCGAAACATGATATTGCCCAAGCTGGACATACAAAACATACAAGCACAACTTCCGATATTTCTTATTTGTTCTTGTTTTAACAGACAGTATCATATGCCTCAACGCTGACTTGTAGATTGGAATTCTGGGCTGCTGGGCCATAGCCTAAGGGAAAATCAGTAAGTGCGGAGTATATGGTGATAACCACAGCTCACCCTCTACCTGTCCACTTGTAATTACGCAACCGCTGACAATATCCTGAGCGGTTATGCCCACATCCGAGCTGTAACGAGTCCAATATCAACTCTAGTGAATTATCCATGGTTGGCAATTGCAATATACATACCACCAGGAGTGCACATCTTGACCGTTACCCCAGACATTTGTACCCCAAATGTTTGCGTTTCCACTTGAACAGAAGCGACTTAGGCCGTTTGCAGGTACCATGCAGTCTGTAGTACCGAGGCTGGTCAAATAGTTGACACATGCCTGCGCGCTGCTCTGTGAGACGGTCAACCCTCCTTTTTCACAAGTAATGAGAAGTTCAACATGGTTGGCAGACAACGCTTCTGATAGATATTCAATACTCCTGGAATCTTAACCGAATTGAAATGGACGTTACATACTCAAGGTGCTATTGCGGTAGAGATCTGCGGTAGTCAAACCAAGAGACTCCAGGGAGGGCATGCCAGGTCCTGGAATGACCTCTGGAAATTCGGAATCTGTTGAAGAAGAGGGATCAGCATCTGTCGGGGTGGTTGGGGCGGCGATGACACAGGTTATGGCAGAGGACACGAGGCACAGCACAAAAGGTCTGGCTAGCATTGTTATTCCTGAGAAAATTAATCAGACTCTGTCTTAACAGGAACAGAAATATCTCGTAAAAGAAGGCGACTAACATTTTATATCTACAGGATAGATTGATTGCAGATTATGGATTAATACTCACCGCATATGGCATGCTGCAGTTCGTATCAGGTGCCCGAAAGTATGTTTTGGAGGGTTAGAAGAACGTTCATGCTCATGTGGAAAAGAACTCGATGTCCAAGCTCACAGAACTTCGAACGAGAACCGTTGGCAGAACCTATTGTCCGGACAGGTACCTTTAGATGTTAACAAAGCAAAAAATTCGGAGAAAATTTGAGTGATCAAACAATTTACATGAATTCTGTCCGCCAGAATCCTGAAGGATGCCAAAAAAGCGGCGTGCATGGTAAAACATCTATCTGTACCTGAACAAATAGCTTATGTTAAAACCCTATGAAAGAACCTTGAATCAACGGGTTTCTCGTACATTGAGAAGTTGAGAAGCATCGAAAATATGTCGCTTCTATCATGTATGTACAGAAGAAATAAAATGGAATAGGCGGCTGCTTTGTCGACTTCAATCTTGATTGTTGTGTGATCCGACCCCTAAAATAAGTTTTAGAAGAGCGAGAATAATCCATCCAGACTGTCAAATCCAACTTCTTTCCAGCATACTAAGACTGATTAGAATTCAGAGACTAAGAATAGACTCACACATAATTGCCGTACATAAATTAGACGATTGCTCAGCAGTTTGATCTCCGTGGAGATCCATAAGCAAACCCCTGCCATAAAAATAGGAATAATAAAAATACCAGTATAGTCAAAATGAGGAAACACATACAATATTTGCAAACGGAAGTAAACTTTAAAGTGATCCAGACATGTGTCAGGTTAACACACAACCGTCGACTTCGCTGTGCTGCATGGTCGAAGGGAAATATTTGAGTTTCAGATATAGGTAGGTACACCAGGTGCCAGAGGTTCAGCAAGGAATAGAATTCAAAGTGTGAGGCATGAGCACTCGGCGCTGGCCAGTGGATATGACGAGCTTTTTGTTCCAGCTAAAGGCGGATGCATAGGGGTAGCCTCGTACGCGTACCGGAACGACCGTTTGACACATGTGTCCCGTGAAAAATAATTCACATACATATGACGGATCTACAGCACTCGCTAGTGAAGGAATTTCTTTCGCGCTCCATGCATTTTTTAAGCCTGAAATTCGGCTCCCTCTCCCTTTCCCGATAGAGATTTGTTTTAGCTCCTTGTATCACTGTGTCTTTGGATAGCTTTCTGTCCTCGTATCTGAAAAATAACAAGAGAGAGTCAGTGCCTAACATGAGCATTACATGATACCGAACGTGCATGACTCTGACTAACGAAACATCCTTGAGATGTTGGCCTTTGAGGCGATAACAGCGCGTCAGGTTATGACTGGAGGCTTGATATCGACTCGACACTGACCATTTGGCCTGGATCGATAATATATCGCTCTGTCCTTTGCAATTCATCGTCAGAAACTGGTCTAGCGACATCTGCCTTCAAGGCTATCGCGTCATTATTTGCACCTTTAGATAGTGTAATGGACAAGGACGGTGCTGTTGAGTCCTTGATGATGCTCTGAGCCTTCTTGGGCTGACAAAATGCCTACTCAGGGGATGTAATCATACGCATTGGACGACGAATGTGGCAACAGTGGTGGACAACGGGTGGCCCGTGAGAAATTGATGGGCCAGACCATTCTTTTGACAACACGTGCATCCAATCGCTGCGACGCGAAGGGCACCGCTAAGCCTGTGTTGATTCCCTTGAGGTAAACCTGCACGTTCTTCGTGATCAATCATTTACCATCTCCTCAACTACAAACATACACCAACCCAAGGAGCACCAATTTTGCGCGTACACTATCCCGAAACAAGCCTGCGTATACATAAATATTGTCATATTAGTATCGTGCAGCGTCCGAAGCAGCAGCATATTATCAGGAAAATGGATAGCGAGTTCAAGTTCATTAGATGCTCTGTCGAGAGCTTCATGAACATCTACCTGCCTTTCGTCCCAAATGACAATGAAACGCAATACTTTGTTCAGCAACTTTTACAGGACACTTCAACGGGGTCCAGGGCTGGTAATGCTTCTCATTCCAGCGACGTAGCTACACGGCCAGTATTGTCTGTATTAACGGGAAACGAGACAACTTTTGCTTTTCGAGATTACCCACTCCAGAGCAAACGGGGGCGGCAGTCTAACAGCAAAATCACCGTCTTTCGAGGATGGGAGAAGATTGCACAGACCATTGGAAATATTGAATATCCTGGGGAACGAAAACGCAACAAATTCAGCTACGTAAACGTGCCGAACAAAAGGATAGCTTCCTCCAACCGAGGCTACAACAACAAAATCGATGCCGCATTTGTTGCAGCCTGCGATACGCACAAGCCGCTTCAGACGACCGACATAGCTGTTGTAGTTGGGCACAAAGTCGCTGCGTCGCACAATCGGCAAGTGAGTTCCATTCCATAGATCAGCTAAAGACCATTCTTTCGCGCGTATCTTCTAATGTTTACTCATTTTAGAACGCGTTACATGCCGTCTCTGCCAATGTTCAGATCATGAACGAAGACGTACGTCGTATGTTCATTTTTGGGGTGCGCTTTTTCTACATTTTGCTGTTGACCGAGCTGACATCCACGATATACCACACAGATAACAGCCGAAAGGCATAATGTCACCCTGTGGTATCATGATCGTTCACATTCAGCCGCGTCGTATCCCTTTAACTTATCCACGGTCTGTAGCTTTCCTCATTGTTAGAACATTTCTCTGACAAAATTCACACAGAATCCTAAATTATTCATACAAGTTCTTATTGCATTTTTGTTTGCAACGGAAGAAGAGCTTGGCTACGATTCAATGGTAAAGCTTAAACCAGACCGAAACTACACATTCAAGATTCCAAGTTTACCGGGCAGCGACAAGTTTCGGTTCTTTCGCACCGTGGAGGGCCTGTCGCTCTATCATTCGAACGGCATCACCGGTCGAATGACACGTGTTTACAAAGTCGTTGAAGTCAGGGAAAGCGGCGAGGCGTTTGGAGATCCGCTCGTTTTGAAAGACGTGTGGCTCGACAGCTCTGCGAAGACGGAAAAAGAGATACAGAACGCCATTTTTACCGATATCGAACAATTTTGGGACAGCCCAGACGAACCGCTGGAGTTAAAGAGCTTCAAAGAAGCTCACAAGAAACTTGTTCGTGATGGCAGCTATAAGCAGTACTTTCTTCAGATTGTCCTGGACTACAGCGGACAGAAAACTAAAGTACGAGTAGAGATAGGAACCGAAGTCAGAGGTTTCTTCGACGCTGAGCAAGACCTCGCACTGGATGCTCCGGTGACTGGTACCAAATCACAAGAATCGCAGTCTTTGAACGATCAGACGTTTGTAAACACACACCGAATTGTTTCCCAACCACCAGCCCTTCCAGCTATTCCGAGCGAGCAGAAGAGGCAATATCGCATCCTTTTCAAGGAGATTTGTAGACCTTCTGGACGGCTCGAAACCCTTGGAGAAGTGGTCAATGTGCTATCGCAAACCCTCATCCGTAAGCGATTTGTTTTCCCCACCTTTAATTTTCAAAGCTTTACATGTTCTATCTAGCGCTCCAACTTTTGTTTTGTGCGGGATGGGTCCATAGGGACATCAGTTCCGGAAATATACTTGCTTTCAAGAAAGATTTCGAAAGCCAGGGGCCGTGGCTCGCAAAACTGTCTGACCTTGAATATGCCACAAAATTCCCTGTTCCACAAGGTTCAGCATGTGCTGCAAATACGAAGACGGTATGTACATCATCTTACTGCGAAATAGTTCTCTTCTGAACATTGCTTACAGGGAACTCCTTACTTTATGCCTCTGGAGGTCATGCTCTCAACTTATCTCTTTTCTTCCGACTACGATGACACGATAACAGCGAAGGAACATCGCCCCCCATCGCCTGTTTTTGAGGAGAATACACTTGAGATTCACGAATTTCAATTACTGGCAGAAAGCATTGCGAATCTGGAAAGAAAGGCTTTCGAAACGGCGACGGCCGAGCCGCCGACTGGTGTCGCTCATAACCTTCAGCACGATCTAGAATCATTATGGTGGATTCTTCTTTGGAACGTATGCTGCCGCCTCGACCCAGAACAATCGACACCGTCTCTGCAGAATTTTGGCAAGGCCATTTTCCTAAATGAGATCAGGCCGACTGATGCTCGAATCCACTGCATCACCAAAGCCACATTCGGAGAATCCATGACGGTTAGCGCTCCAAAGTCAATCTATTCCTTTGTTGCTTCACTCTTCTTCTTGAGGAAGAATCTCTACAGCGAATATGTCGATCGTGGTCGCGAAGGCGCATACAATGATGTTGGGTCATATGCCAAGATCCACAACACATTCTTCTACGTGTTTAAGCTGCTCAACATACAGGCCACCGAGGCACTTGATTCAGGTGCCGGGGACGGTAGAGATTTGCATTGGTCGGAGCTTCGTTTGCTGGTGAAGAATCATAGCAATAAGGCGACAGATGGATCCATCGTGGGTGAGCCGGAGCGTAAGCGTCCTCGATCCAATGAAGACTATGTCGATGGGAGGGCGGTCGAGAGCGCAGGCAGGCCCAAACCCAAGCAACCTAGAAAGAAGTGACATATAGATAAATAGTAGCTTTGGCGTTGGAAAATTAGCAAATATATATATTATAAAATGCATGCTCAAAGGAAAGTCACACGTTAATACAACGCGTTGCGGTTGAGGTCTGCCAGCCTCACTGACATCCTCCCGAGACTCTAGATCACAGGTCCAAGTCAGTGAATCCGTTGGGCAGATTATTGATCCTCCATTACTGTTGCTATTTTTTCTCAGGGTACTAACACCAATAAATACGGCCACTCAATTATTTTAGGAGAAACGAGGTAAGGTCTTCCACGCTATGTAGTTCCAGCTCTCGAGTATTCTTTCCAAATTCCACTGAGAACAAAAATTAATATTATCCTAGAAAATTTGCATACCATGATTGTCCTGTTCGGCCTTCGAAATATCATACTTACAATAGAAAACGCAGACTCTAATGGAAGTTGGTGCCAGTTTGATTGAACAACGGATGTGGGCCCTTGTGGGCCAAAGTTGGCTGGTTGGGTAGACAATGAGTAGGCCGTGAGAAATGATGGGCTAGATCATTGAACAGCACGTGCACCCGATTGCAGCGACGCGAAGGGCACCGCCAAGCCTCTCTCAAAACATACTTAAGATGCAACGCGCATCCTTCGTGATTCATCATTTCCCCTACACACAATGACGAACGAAAACAAAACCAAGTGAGTGCTATATCATATCAGTCAGAAAATAAAAGCTAAAGGTTATACCCAAAGGACTACCAAACCTCTCCCATACATTTTTGCAGCCTTTGTCACGCGTCTACTACGAACTAACATTCGACATTTACAGATTCCCCGACACCCCACGTAGCCAGAAATCCTTCGGACAGGATATTGGCATCGTGCAGCTTCGGAATCAGATTGCGAGAGAAATGGATGGCGAATTCATAACCTGCCCCGTCGAGAGCTTCATGGAAACCTATCTCCCTTTCGTTCCAACCGAGAAGGAGACGCAATACTTTGTTAAGAAGCTCTTAGAAGACATTCCAACGGGACGTGGCGCAGGACCTTACGCTCTTCGCAGTGACACAGACCCGATACCATCCGTCTTAACTGGCGATGAGACAAATTTTGCTTTTCGGGCGTACCCGCCCAAGAAAAAAATGGCAGTACTCACTGACAACGAAATTGCTGTCTTTAAAGGTTGGGAAAAGATCGCTGAAACCATTGGGAATATCGACTACCCTGGACAGCGAAACCGTAACAAATTCAGCTACGTGAACGTGCCATACAAGCCGATAGATTCTCCCAATCGCGGGTCCAACAACAAGATCGATGCCGCATTTGTCGCAGCTTTCGAAAAGAACAAGCCGCTTCTGACTACCGACATAGCAGTTGTAATGGAACACAAGTTGTCAGAGTCGCAGAAACGGCAAGTGGGTTCCGTTCCATTTTCCACTTAACATCTCTTCTTTTGCGCGGTTCGCCTGACGTTTATTCACTATAGAACGCTTTGCAAGCTGTATCTGCGAATGTTCAGATCATGAACGACGACGTCCGTCGTATGTTTACTTTTGGGGTATGGTTTCTGGCCTTCTTGTTGTGGACCGAACTGAGTTAACGATTTGCCACGTAGATCACAACCGAACAGCGTAATGTCACGCTGTGGTATCATGGTCGATCACATTCAGCCGCGTCGCATACCTTTGACTTCACAGAGGTCTGTAGTTCTTCCTATCCTTAAAATATTCTTCGTAGTCTTATTCTGATGAATTTCCTACAGAATCCCAAATTATTCATTCAAGTCCTTATTGCGTTTACGTTCGCAACCGAGGAAGAGCTTGGTTACGATCCAACGGTGACGCTCGAAGCAGACGGGAATTACACGTTCAAGCTTCCCGAATCACCAGGCAGCAAAGAGTTTCGTCTCTTTCGTACTTTGGAGCCCTTATCGCTATATCGCTCGAACAACATCACTGGCCGCATGGCGCGTGTCTACAAAGTGGTCGAAGTCAACGAAAGCGGTGAGGCGTTTGGCGATCCCCTTGTTCTGAAAGATGTGTGGCTCGACAGCACTGCCGAGACCGAAAAGAAGATACAGGACACCATTTTTGGCGATATTGAACAATTTTGGAATAGTACGGACGAACCGACGGAACTCAAAGAAATCAAAAAGGCCCACCAACAGATTGTTCTTGATGGAAGCTACAAGAAGTACTTTCTCGAAATTGTCCTTGACCACAGTGGACAGTTAACCAAACTACGAGCAAAGGATGGAATCCAAACAACAGATCTACTCGCTGAGCCCGACCCTGCACCACATCTCCCACGAACCGGTGCTAAATCTCAAAAATCACAGTTGCAGAACGATCAGGCATCTGTCAACACACATCCTATTGCTTCGAAAATAACAAAGCGTCCAGTAGTCCCACGCGAATATTCACCAAAGAGGCAGTATCGCGTCCTGTTCAAAGAGCTTTGTAAAACCGTTGGACGGCTCGAAACCATAGGAGATGTTGTCACTGTGCTCTTTCAAACTCTCACCCGTATGCGGCTTGCTTTCTTTTCATTCAAATTGTAAAACCTGACCTCTCTTTCTCTAGCCCTTCAGCTTTTGTTCTGTGCGGGATGGGTCCATAGGGACATCAGTTCCGGAAACATACTTGCCTTCAAGAAGACTTTAGAGAGCAAGGGCCCGTGGCTGGCGAAAATCTCTGACCTTGAATATGCCAAGAAATTTCCGATGCCAAAAGGTTCAGCCCCCGCAGCAGATCCAAAAACCGTATGTACCTTCTTGCCTTACACCGTAACCGTTTTCTGAATATGTATATAGGGAACACCGTACTTTATGCCTCTGGAGGTTATGATGTCGTCTTACCTCTTTTCTGCCGAATTCAACAATGCAATCATCGAAGCGCCACTTGATCCTGCCAAAAATACAGTCAAAACTGAACACAAACGTATAAACGTGGAGAGGCTCGCCCAATTCAAACAAAAGCTTCAGATGTCTACAACTGCCAAAAAGGCCACTGGAGTCCTGCACAATTTTCAGCACGATTTAGAATCGATATGGTGGATTCTTCTCTGGAATATATGCTGCCGTCTTCACCCAGAGCACTCGACACAATCCCTCCAGGACTTTGGCAAGGCTATTTTCGTGAATGAGATGAAGCCAACTGATTCCAGAATGAGGTGCATCACCGAACCCTCAATCGGAGAATCTATCGTCGCCGAGGCACCAGAATCGCTTTTCCCTCTTGTCAGTGCTCTCTTTCTCTTGAGGCATGATCTCTACCAGCACTACGTCGATCGTGGTAAGTGGAGGACATATGATGATATCGGGTCGTACTCCAAAATCCATAACATCTTTTTCGACATCTTTGAACTCCTCAACATTGAGGTCACAAAGGCTTCTGAGGCTCAAGATCCTGACGACGATGATGGGGACTCTCATTGGTCCAAAATCTCTTTATTGGTAAAGGAAATTAGGAATTCGGTGGCAGAAGGATCTGCGGTAGGAGAACCAGAGCGTAAGCGTCCTCGATCCAACGAAGACCATGTCGATGCGAGGGAGGTCGAGAGCGAAGGCAGGACCAAAGCTAAGCAACCTAGAAAGAAGTGACAGAGAGATAGATAGTAGCTTTAGTATTGTAACTTGCTTGGATATATTTCATGTAACAACAAATTCTTCATGTCATATCTCATTAGTTTGAACATTGTAGTTTTATTCGTGATCCGGTATGCAATAAATATTGAAGTGAGTGGAGTGCAGGTGACTATACAGTAGTACATGTACAGAGATATTGCTACGTCACAAAATTAGCAGATATATTTATCATAAAATGTTCAAAAGCAAGCCAGGCCACTGATACAACGCGTTACAATTTGACTTCTGCCAGCCTCACTAACATCCTCCCAAAACTCCAGATCACATCTCCAAGTCAGGGAGTGCATCCGGCAGATCAATGCCCATGGCATCCTCAATAAACTCCCTTAGCGCCTCCATCTCCTCCTTTATCATTTTTTTCTTCTTGTCGTCCTGCGGCAGCGCAGCACGACACATGCGAGCGTGCATCTGAGGGGGAAGTGTGCGCAGCCAGAACCCGACTAATGCCTTCCAAATGGCGAAGTCCATGCTGAACATGCTGAGCTGGAAGCGTGTGCGGTTGTACCACTCCTGCGTGGGCTCAGAGAATGTGAGGTGCATGTTTGCGCCACAGCTCCACCTACTCCATCTTGAATTCTTCAGGAAGCTGGACACAAAGCCCATGGTCGAGCAGAACGACTTATAGCTGGGTGAAGTTTCTAGGCGGGGTGCGGATAACGATTTCACCCTGGATCGCAGTGCACATGTCCAAACTAGAACATCTGCGCGGAGAACAGCTCATTCAAGGTTTGAATGAGAGATTTGACACCGCCTTTGTGTGGGTGTCCTGGGTAGTAGAACGACAACGCCGTCAAGGGGGATAATAAAGTGGAGATTCCGACTGAAGTCTAGTTCGTATCTCAGATGGTCTGCAATAAAATCTACAAAATCGTGAAATGAGTTAGGCAAATTGATACGAGTAATATCAATGTATCAAGTGTAGAATACACACCAACGACGAAGTGTACGGGCAGGTCGAACACCAAATGATCAAACATCCACATGAACACAGCGATGTCCCACAGCATTTGCTTTACCACGTCAGGCTTTTGTACTTTCACTGAAACCCACCTTCCCTCGTCCATCACAGTCCACTTTCGTCGTGCGTGGGCCAGAGCTTCGCCTTGTGAAGGTGTGCGAGGCTTGCGCTGGATACAGCCCTTTCTTCAAAAACTTCAAAAACACCGTTGGGCCTGCTCGGGGGCTGCCCCAGCTCGCCTACGAATACACGGTGGATGGTTGAGTATGGAACCTGAGGTGCGTCGTCAAACAGGCTGGCGAACTGTTTCTGAATCAGCTCTGGAAGCTCCGCTGCGTTTGCAGCTATTATCCGCCTGTCATTGCTCTCAGAGAGGGTCACTGGTATGAGGATGTTAAGAGACGCACCCAAAGTTGATTCATAAATCCCTGTTAGCCGTTTTCAGGTC